>NC_042624.1:1832547-1982964 GCF_901001135.1 Rhinatrema bivittatum | reverse complement strand
TCATCCTTTTGTACACTACAAAAGGATCTGCTCACATTTCCACTCCGCATGTCTGCCTGGCATGGTCATTGGGCATGCCGTATTTATGCTGAGGGGGAGGAAGGAAGGAGAAAGAGAGAACTTCCTGCTATGTCACAGCTAATAACATTTCACTCTGTATGCCAGCATGCAGGCTATTGGGCATGCATACTTACAATGATGGAAGGAGGGGAGGGGGGAAGAGAGAGAGAGAGACAGCTTCTTGCTATATTACAGCTAGTAACTTTAAAATCCTGGGTCAGAAAATTGTGTTTCTGGTTCTGTCACCACCCCCAGTTACAATTATTTGGACGACTGGTAAAGGTAATCAAAAAGCCGACAGGGTCCAGTCATTTTGTCATCATTAAAAGTAACAGGGCCATTTCTGATGATGTTCTAGGGGGTGTATATTTTGTGGGGTGAGTAGGTGGGATTGTTGGACAGGTGATGTCATCAAAAGGGGGCCAAGTGTCATTTCCAGTATATCATTGGGGGGTGTGGTTTGGGGATAGAAGTTTGTTTTGGGGTGGGGGTATGGCTTAGTGTGGAGCATGGGATGTTCTACTCCCTTCACTTCTATGGGGTGAGAGGGGCATGAGCTGAGATTTGGGTGGGGTATGGGTAGGTGAGGGTGGAGTCTGGGGCAGGTTGGGAGCAGGGTTTAGGCCAGGAAAAGGTGTAGTTTGGTATGGGGCTTGGGCATGGCTATCATACATTCACTTCTATTGGGTTGGGTGGGCAGGGCTTAAACCAGTAGTGAATGCTGATTGGCTGATATCAATTTTGAGAGACAGTGCACCCATTATACTACTCATTAGCACTTTTTTTTACATAGGAGTAGGCTTCTCAATTGCAGTAGTTAGAGAATCTAACCATGTGGCAACTGCACAATCCAAATCACAATAGTTCATGCTAATAAATCAGGTAGTTATACTGCTCTTAAATCATCAGGGTCAATAATTCATAGGCCCAGGGGTCTGCAGTGCATAAAAGAGCACTGTAAGCATTAGCTGCATCCTGTCATCTAAAACCTCCTCCCCACTTTATTACTCGCGCCCATGTGGCCACCACAGATGTAGCAGGCCATGATTTCAGTAGTTGGCAACAGATATTATTATGCCTAATTAGTTTGTTTTTCCCAGAGGACTGGCAAGTGATGACATTTAGTGATTTCTTTTTGTGTAAATAAAAGCCAGAGTTACACATTTGATGCTCATTTCATACCTTACAGATGTGTTTCCTGAATTAAGTTCTGGTGAAATAATTACTCTTCTTATTTTTAGACTTCATTAAAATAAACCAGTGTTTTCCAACCTGTTCAAGCCCATGGCAGACCACTTTAACCAAAAAATTGCATGGCTCACCATCCTCCACGGAGCAAGGGTAAACACCAGGGTGGGCAAACTCATTTTTGACACAGTCCTGGATTTGGTTCAAGTGGGTTTAGGTCTTGGTTTAAAAAAAAAAATGAAATAGTTTTCCAGATATAAAACCCAAAGTGAATACACTGAGAGAGAAATAATAATTTAAAAGAATTAAAAAATAACACCTAGTAAAGTTGAAAATTGTATTTAGAAATAAGCTGGCAGTTTTGTGCCTCTTATGTGACTTAAGAGGCTGTAAAGAGATTATAATTAACATATAAAAACTTAGGGGTAGATTTTCAGAGGGTTACACACGTACATTATGCGTGTAACCTCCGAAAACCTACCCCAAACCCCCCCTGTGTGCGCCGAGCCTGTCTTGCATAGGCTTCTGGTGCATGCAAAGCCCCGGGATACGCGTAAGTCCCGGGGCTTTCCTGGGGGGGCGTATCAGGGGGGGGGGGCGTGCTGCGACCCGTGCGTCATCAGGGGAATGGCGGGGGGGGGGGCGGGGGGGGGGGGGGGTGTAACGCGGCCAGCGCATCATCGGGGGCGGGCCCGCAGGCATAGTTCTGGCCCAGGGGCATTCCGGGGGTGTGGCCACAGCCTCCGGACCAGACCCCTTGACCAGAACATGGCGTGCGGCAGATCGCCCAGCGCGCACAAAGTTACGCCTGCCTCAAGCAGACGTAACTTGTTCAACAAAGGTAGGGGGGGTTAGATAGGGCTGGAGGTGTGGGGGGAGGCCGAAGGAAAGTTCCCTCTGAGGCAAGCTGAGCAGCTCATCGCGCGCAGGCAGGATTTTGGGCAGCCTTGCGCGCGCTGACCCCGGATTTTAATGGATATGCGTGGCTACGTGCGTATCTATTGAAATCCCGCATACTCTTGCTCGCACCTGGTGCACGAAGAAAAGTACGCGTGTGCGCAGATTTATAAAATCTATCCCTTAATATATTTCAAAGACTTAATACAATAACAATTGTACTTATTAAATTTTGATTTCAGACATGTTATTTAAGAAAACCAGTTTTTATTCAAAGAATAACAGTTTGGTAGCAGATAAGTATTAACCAATAAATTAATTAGTTTTCTGGATGACACTATAAAATGTTATACTAGTATTAATGTCAAGAATTGATGATTTGTGTGCAATTATATTTTTCAAGTTTCCAGAGAAGTATTTTGAAACTCCTCCCAAAAGGATGTTCCCTTAGTGAACTCCTTTATTTTCAGTGTGTCTTTATTTTCTTGATGTCTGTGTTTTGGTTTCCTTTTCTTTGGGCCTGATTTACTATGGCTTTTCTCCCATTCTGTGTCTATGGGAAAAATGCTTAAGTCAATGAGGCCCTTTGTTGTGTTTTTGTCTGTCTGTATTAATGCTAGTGATGAGTGTTATTCCAAACTCAAAAGTCTCTATTGGTGTATACTTTTCTGAAGCTCCATCGATGCAGATGCTAGGGTATGGGACTAGCTATCAATTCTGATGAGCGCTGGGTCTGGTAGTTTCTACCGAAGATTGAGAAGCTTTAGTTGCTTGAGTCAAAGCAGGCATTTGCCGCTAAATTACGGCATAATCTTGATCACGTTGTCCTCTCCCTCTCCAGTTCAGGAAGCTTTAATCTACTACACTAACTGTAAACAACAAAAAAAGAATTCTATCTCCCTATGTCAAATTGATTCTTCTGCAGAATAAGTCTTTCTAGCTATATGGTTGGCTTGTTGAACTAAATATCTAACTATAAATCAAAAGATAATTACTTAATCCTAGCTAATGACAGTAGGGGTGTTGATGCTCTCAATTTAATACTGGAATCAGGGTAATTGAGTAAAGCCAGGCATGAGCAAGTTAAAATAGTTTAACTGGGGCTCAATAAATTTAGCATATGAAATATCTCAAATATCTTAGAAAAAATATATGAATTCTCTTTTTCAGTTTTCACATATTCACACACTCGCTACTGTTTCCTTTCCAATTCTTGTCTTGTTCTGCTTTAATGTTTATTTATAAGAAATATATCATATACCTTTGCTAGTATGTGACTTCAGAAAGGAAAATAACCAATTTTCTAGTATGTGAAAGAAGCTTATTATTTTAGCTAACTTATATTGACTCTGGTACTATTTACCCCTACAGGCAGGGACTTGGAAATAGCTCTGTACATAACCTTAGACCCTGGGATTATGCCATAAATAGTAACAAAGTTATGGATTTCAGCCCAGTGTTTACCAGATCTTTCTTTACAGATTAAACTCTTTTTTCTTTTTTAATAATTCTGGTATGTGTAAACCTTCAATATTTGTTCATATCTTTAGTGTCTCAATAAGCTAACTTTAATAATGCCCATTCACCCTTTTCTCTCTTTTTATTAACTAAATAAGCTTAATAACGTTCTGCGCTTCAGCTTACAATTCAATATATTCTGTCTCTCCTTCTGCTTACCTTTTCCAGGCTTTTATATCTTTTAACAATCTCTCTCCCACATACAGAGTTATCCACTTACAAATGTCCCCTGTCTCTTTTATACGTCTGAGTGCAACATTAGGCTTCTGTGACAGAGAATGGGAGCACGGGTCTCCGTGCAGCCTCCTAAACTTTGCCAGTGTCTTATTTGCAGAAAGATTTCCGGTTCGAGTGATGTCATCACTAAAAAAAATACTTATCTCCTCCATCCTAACCTTATACCTCTCCATCTATTCCAATCCAATCCAGCTAATCAGCTCCTGTACATAGAGGGCAGAAAGATTTTTTTATGTTACTAAAATCTTCTAATTTCCAATAAAAGAAGCTAAAATTAATTGTGCTTTTCCTTCATTAAGTATAATTACGCTACCGTTTTAGCATCTAGGGTTTCAAGAAGCGTTCCATCACCATGGTGAGTCCTAAGAAACTGCTTCCCACATGCAGGTAATGACATTTAATTCCTCCTATGGCCAGCATTGAAATTTAAAAAATAAAATTGAATAAAAGCCATAGAATAAAGTAAAGCTCTAATTTAAAAATACCAAATTCACTTCATAATCACTTTTCTCATACATACATCGTTTTGGGACACCCCGCTGTGACCAAACTCCACCAAATCCTCCTCCCCCCATAAAAATGCCTTCAGAAAAACCCCCATTGTCATATTTTGAAAATTGAAATATCCCATGCCAGATTATCTATTCAATAAATGTCCCTGACACCCCCCAGATGTCCATCATCAACAGATAAATGTTTTGAAGTGTCTATGACCATTGTTATGGTCCCCAGAGACCTCTTTCAAATGGGTTAAAAGTAAAGAAGAAGTTTAAACTCCTGTGGGGGTCACAAGTCACCCGACCTCCCTCTCCTGACCACATCTGGCAATCCAAAGCCACTTTTAATTTTTGGACATTTTTATGCTTTTTTTTAAATTGATTTCACCAAGGTGCAACTGCAACTATAAAAATTAGTAGAGAGCTTCCACTACCTCCTGGTCACCTAAATCACCAAGTTTTTCTATTTTAAAATTACCTATAAATGTGTTTTACAACTTAAAAACGGCTTTCGGGCACTTTTCTGGCTGCCCGCTGATGTCATCAGTGACATCAAAGGATCTTGACTTGCCCCGGCATCACGATTGCCCCAGTATCACAGAGGTGGCATTCCCAGGGCTGCCACTGGTCATTATGACCATTCACACATCAGGGCACTCTTTGGGGGTCATTTATTGAGCATTTTTCCCATAGGCACATAATGGGAAAAATGACCCCCTTTATTTTTTTTAAAAACATTGACTGCGCCGGTAAACTCGGCGTCGGTTTTCATGACCGACTGTCTGCCAGTAATGAAAATGGACGCCGATAAACTCGGGGGGCCACGCGAACCCCTAATTTGAATATTGCATGGCGCCCCCCCCCTTTGGGGCACCATGCAATATTCAAGCAATAAAGGCTTTCTTCGCGCCTTTATTGCATCTGCCCTATTGGCTGCCGCATGTGACTTCAAGAGTTCCTTCTCTGCTGCTGCTCCCAACATTCAGAGTAAGTCATATGTAGCACTCAATGCATGCTCTCCCCTTCTCATTCAGAGTAAGTCATATGAAGCACTCAATGCATGCTCTCCCCTTCTCATTCAGAGTAAGTCATATGTAGCACTCAATGCATGCTCTCCCCTTCTCATTCAGAGTAAGTCATATGAAGCACTCAATGCATGCTCTCCCCTTCTCATTCAGAGTAAGTCATATGAAGCACTCAATGCATGCTCTCCCCTTCTCATTCAGAGTAAGTCATATGTAGCAATGCATGCTCTCCCCTTCTCATTCAGAGTAAGTCATATGAAGCACTCAATGCATGCTCTCCCCTTCTCATTCAGAGTAAGTCATATGAAGCACTCAATGCATGCTCTCCCCTTCTCATTCAGAGTAAGTCATATGTAGCAATGCATGCTCTCCCCTTCTCATTCAGAGTAAGTCATATGAAGCACTCAATGCATGCTCTCCCCTTCTCATTCAGAGTAAGTCATATGAAGCACTCAATGCATGCTCTCCCCTTCTCATTCAGAGTAAGTCATATGTAGCACTCAATGCATGCTCTCCCCTTCTCATTCAGAGTAAGTCATATGAAGCACTCAATGCATGCTCTCCCCTTCTCATTCAGAGTAAGTCATATGAAGCACTCAATGCATGCTCTCCCCTTCTCATTCAGAGTAAGTCATATGTAGCAATGCATGCTCTCCCCTTCTCATTCAGAGTAAGTCATATGAAGCACTCAATGCATGCTCTCCCCTTCTCATTCAGAGTAAGTCACATGAAGCACTCAATGCATGCTCTCCCCTTCTCATTCAGAGTAAGTCACATGAAGCACTCAATGCATGCTCTCCCCTTCTCATTCAGAGTAAGTCACATGAAGCACTCAATGCATGCTCTCCCCTTCTCATTCAGAGTAAGTCATATGAAGCACTCAATGCATGCTCTCCCCTTCTCATTCAGAGTAAGTCACATGTAGCACTCAATGCATGCTCTCCCCTTCTCATTCAGAGTAAGTCACATGTAGCACTCAATGCATGTTCTCCCCTTCTCATTCAGAGTAAGTCACATGTAGCACTCAATGCATGTTCTCCCCTTCTCATTCAGAGTAAGTCACATGAAGCACTCAATGCATGCTCTCCCCTTCTCATTCAGAGTAAGTCATATGTAGCACTCAATGCATGCTCTCCCCTTCTCATTCAGAGTAAGTCACATGAAGCACTCAATGCATGCTCTCCCCTTCTCATTCAGAGTAAGTCATATGTAGCACTCAATGCATGTTCTCCCCTTCTCATTCAGAGTAAGTCATATGAAGCACTCAATGCATGCTCTCCACTTCTCATTCAGAGTAAGTCATATGAAGCACTCAATGCATGCTCTCCCCTTCTCATTCAGAGTAAGTCATATGAAGCACTCAATGCATGCTCTCCCCTTCTCATTCAGAGTAAGTCATATGTAGCTGGTGCCTGCATGCTATCCTCCAACACAGCAGCAAATGGCCGCTTTGCCAGAAGCCTCTGGCCCCGCCCCCTGCCCCGGCCCCTGACCACCCCTTTAGTAAAGCCCTGAGACTTAGACGTGTCCTGGGGCTTTATATGCGTTGCCGGGCCTTTATAAAATAGGCCCGGTGTGCGTAAGCCGATTTACGCGCGTAGATCTTTTAAAATCTGGCCCACTGTGTGGTAGCTTAAATAGTGCACTCTAAATCCAAAAGAGTGCACACAAAATTGAAGTACTGTGCATTAAACGCACAATAAAGCTCTGGAATTTGTTGCCAGAGGATGTGGTTAGTGCAGTTAGTGTAGCTGGGTTCACAAAAGGTTTGGATAAGTTCTTGGAAGAGAAGTCCATTAATGGCTATTAATCAAGTTTACTTAGGGAATAGCCACTGCTATTAATTGCATCGGTAGAATGGGATCTTCTTAGTGTGTGGGTAATTGCCAGGTTCTTGTGGCCTGGTTTTGGCCTCTGTTGGAAACAGGATGCTGGGCTTTATGCACCCTTGATGTGACCCAGCATGGCAATTTCTTATGTTCTTATGTTCTAATGTAAAGAAACCCCCAAAAAACCTAACAAAACAAAAAAAGTGTGTGTGGGGGGAATGAAAGAAACAAAAGTTTTATCGCTGCACACCCCTGCTAAGTACCTCTAGTAGGGTAGTGACAGTAGTAGCATTGATCCGGAGTCTTTCTAGGTTTTGGTTCCTTGAAAAAAATTACAAGCTAACAATAGATGATGCAATACATGAATTTTGAGACCACTTAGACTTCTTCAGGAGCAATTAAATGGTGGCTCTTATAGAACAGGCTAGTGCATTCTTCCAACGGGAGGTTTTGCATTCAGTTCTGAGAATAAAAAGCTTAAAGCATTTTTTTCAATGATACTTACACAGTGCAGCATAAAAGAGCTGCATAAAGTATTAATAACTCCAGCTCAAACTGATGACATGTCTATGAAAACTCATATTTCAACTTTGCAGTTTAGTACACAGATAAGCTTTCATCCCAGTCTACTTCACCTACAGCTTTCCCAGTCTTTTGTTCTAAAATCATTCCACATCATCAGCTTTGTGCACTCATCTGTGCAGATGTATTGAGAAAAGTCAAGGTAGTGCATTTGTTTGCTGGACACTTCATTCGTGGATGGCTAACTCCTGTTCTGCTGCTGTCTTATCCCAGGCGGGTCACGAGAAGATATGAAGACTGACCATGTTTCTCTCAAGCTGACTTCCCAAGAGGGCTCGGAGAGGCAGCAAAACTTTGGCTTTGACCTACTTACTTCCAGCAGGCTCTAATTACAACCCTTGTCACATTCTTGTGGAAAAGTCATAAATCAAAGTGAATTGAAATGCAAACATATGAGAACTTGGATCTCAAGGTTGAAATGCAATCATAAATATTGTCTGTAGGTCATTCCTTGGACTTTTAGAAAGCTCCCGGAAAATTATTCAGTTCACAGCTGTGTTAAGCATTTTTAGAACCGATGACAACTCAGAGCATACAAGATAAAAATCGGAGATGTCAGCAAGATTGCAAAGTTCTCTATACAAAAGTATTTAAACCAACTGTGGTTATGATTTGTTTTCTAGTAATAGGAGTCATGGAGGCCCATGAGTTGATTGGCAGCACTCCGAACAGTTTGGATATGTCATTGTGGGTTTCAAATACAGCTGATATCAAATAACCCAGGGCTTCCCTTTCAGTCATACTCACTCACTGTTTCATTCACATCTCATCCTTAAAGTATGTAAAGAGTTTATTAATTTAGACTTTTCTCTTTCATTGCAATTGTAAACCAATTATCACCAAATTTAATAAATATGTCATCTATTTTAAATATATCTCTGTTTCAGTTTATATATATATGTATCCAAGTATACTGCTATCTATACAGTATATAGTGAGGTATTAGTTATTTTGCTTCCTTCTTTTGGAGGAAAATGTGTGATTATGTATTCTGTCTAAAAGGGAACCAGCAAAAGGGAAAAAGCAATTTTTACTCTTAATAGTAAGTGATGTCAGAAATATGGATGTTTGATATAATAATTATTACACAATGTTGTTTCCATTCTTATGGCTTTTTCCTTTGCTTGGAGTAGTTGAAGATCATGGGGGGGGGGGAGGGGGTCAAATAAAGTTAATTTTCTTGAACAGTTTTCAAAAGAATTTAGCTGGGTAATAAGGTAGGTAACTAAGGACCTTGTGAATTTCTTCAAATGCTGGGCATTGGAATTTATTGATTTATTTCCAAACATTTGATATTCTGATTTTTTTTTTTCCAAACATGATAATCAGCATGGAGATAGAGAATAAGATCCTTGCAAGGCTGCCAGCCATATTGGTTCTGTTTCTTAAAATTGTATTGTGTGTGGAAATGGAAACAATCAGCAGTGTAAACCTTTATGCAAACATTAGAGTGACACTGTAAGTGATGGCACATTATTAAATTTTGTTGTAATATCAAAATCTCCATCATGCCATTATGAGGAAAGGGCAAAAGAGGGAATAGCAGAGGATTTACAGCAGAGCCATCTCAGTGAGAAAAAAAAAGAAGTCCTGCTCCTAAATTTAAAAAAAGGCTTTTTTAGCTGCAGAATGACAGCAATGGAAATCAGCTCAAATCAGAAGAAAAGTATAATTAGATTTTAACTTCTAATTAGCTTTCTTGAAGTCCTGATAGAGTGAAACATATGGGATTCTCCCTCCTACCAACAGATGGGTGCAGAGTGTAAGACATAGTCCTATGAAGTCACCTATATATAAGCTGGCCTAGCATAGAAGATGTCAGATGTCAGTAGTCTTTTGACAAAGCTTGCATCTTTCACTGTTTACTGTTATTCCCAAATAGATTAACAGTTAGGTGGGTCTGATTCTTTCCTCTATTCACCACTCATCCTAAACTTTCTAATACCTGTTTTACTTGTTCTGTAGCCAGGCAACCCTGTTGTACTGAATCTGCCCTTATCAGACATCCAGATATGGCTGTACCATATTTCCTTCTTTTTTCGAAAAGGCTGCCATTGCTATCATCCTTTTGTGAAGGTTCTTAGAGCTGTTGCCAGACAAAATGGCAGTGCTCTGAACTGAACGTGCTCTTGGGATTAAAAATGCAGGTAATGTTGAAGCTCCGTCCTGATAGGAATACATAGATATGCCTCCAAGAGGTCTAGGGATGATAGGAATTCTGACTTTTGTAGTGCTGCTTCAGTGCTTTCACTGTCACCAGTGACTCCATCTGAAACTGAGGGAAAATCAGGGCTTTGTTTGCCCCTTTTAGTTCTAGTACTGGCCTGTAATTTCCTTCCTTGTTTGGTACTGTAAAATAGGAGAAAGATGTTCTTGTTCCTTTCTCTTCATCTGTCACCGGTTCTGTTGCCCTTAGCTGTATTCATCTCTTCAAGGTTTGTCACACTGCCACTTTTGTGCTTGCTTTGCATGGTAAAGTAATAGCCTCTTTTGTGGGACACTTCAGCTCTGGCTGATAGCCTTTCTGAATTATATCTAGGATCCATTGGTCATCTGTAACTTCAGCCCACTGATGATAAAATTCCTGCAGTTTGCCCCCTATGGAAGTAGTGAGGAGCAGGCCTGTCCCATGTCATTGGGAATATTTTGTATTACAGTTAATAATATGCAATTTTATGCAAAATTAAATTTCAATTTAATTTTACATTTAATTCAAGTTTAACAGGCTAATTGGCTTAATTTTAATTTAATTTATGAAAATATTTAAGGATTTATTGTTATTGTTCAATGTTCTTTGTAAAAAAAACCCCGGTCTGACCTCCCAGACCAGGGCAATCTTTTCGTTTCATGTAAACCGGACTGATTTGTATTGTATACAGGAATCCCGGTATATAAAAATTAAAAATATAAATAAAATAAATTGTGTGGTCTTCCCATTACATGGGCTTCTAGCATTACCTTCCCTTGTAAACCGCCTGTTCCCCCCAAAAGGGCTGTGTTCTCCCAGGAGGTCTTTATGCATGTTCACCTGGTCCTTTACCAGCCCTGGGATGTCTATAATCCTTCAGCCCCTGTCTCCAGGCTCCATCCCAGGAAAATCTTCCAGGCCTCTTTTCTGGTAACATCTTATGTTTTCCTCCCAGGTTCTTCATTAATCTTTCCAATACTTCTCCAAATAGCAGCCCACCTTTAAAGGGTAGCTTTCTTAACTTAGTCTTAGAGCCTGAATCTGCTGTCCAATTTTTTATCCATAGCATGTGCCTCACCATGACCTCCATCATGGCTTATGTAGCTGATACCCTTATCAGGTCATACATAGTATCTACCACAAATGCGGCCACTGACTCAACTAGGCTGAAATCGTCAGCACTCTTCATGGAACCTGCTCCCTCTGGCTCCTGAGGGTATTTCTGGTTCTAGATAACCAATGCCCTAGCCCAACAGATCACAGATTGTAAGGCGAGTGCTGATAGCTCAAAAGTGTTCTTCAGGAGAATCTCTACTTTTCTATCCTGGAGGTCCTTCAGAGCTGCTCCTCTCTCCATCAGAATCATGGTTTTCTTAGCTACTGCTGATATAACCATATCAACTCTTGGAAAGTTTAGCAATCTGTCTGTCCTGTTGTTCCACCAGATATTGCTTCTGCATAGTCCTAGAGCTCCTGAGCCTGGATTCTGGAACCTCACACTCTGCTGTTAGCATGTCTTGAATTTCTGAGTGGATTGGGAAAGCCATGGTTGGCTTCTTGATCCCTGTAATCCTATACTTACCTTACATCCTGAGCTCCTTGGCTTGCTCTTCCTTTACACTCAGTACCTGAAACTCTCTTATTTCAAGAGAGTTTCCCCAGTATAATCCTTTATTTCTGCCTCCCTCCTCTCCCACATTGCCTCTTCCTGAGATGAGGCCTCCTTCTCCTCCTGCCCTGCCAATAATTCCCTGCCCAGACTCCTTCCATGCTGTCTGGGCCCTCTTCTCCAGAGGCAAGCCTGCCCCTTCCTGCTTACCTCACATTTGGCAATATACTTGATGCATCGCAAAAATGAATTCCATGGAGAATTGTTCCCCTTCATTCTGCCGTGGAGATACCAATTTATGCTGTTACTTTGCCAGCCTGGTTCTCCCTCCAATGCTGCAGAAGAGTGTCATGAATGTCCTGAAACCTGTTCAAGCAATGGCAGTAAATAACCGCTCAATGCACCATGCTATTTTCTCCTTCCCACCCCCCTCTTCTGACAGCGGCTTCTTCTCATTGTTGCAATTATGGCAGAAGGAGCCTGCAATGCTCAGTATGCATCTGGCTTTACATTTGGAACACTTCAGCCCTTTCTTTATATTTGCTGGATCGGTGTGTGTGCTTCAGGCCGGGTTGCTCTCCCTCTCTTTTTTTTTTTTGTATTTACAGCACTTCCTTGGGAAGATCAAGAGACCTGTATACCTGGTTGCCCTGGGGAAGGAAGAACAGACCTACTACAGAGGCTATCATCCTGTGGAGGTTCCCCACCTAGCCCTGGCTTCCAGGGAAAGCAAACTTGAGGAAGGCCATTAACCCCAGAACACCTCTTCTCCTGCTGGACCAACAACCTTCTGGTATGCCCTTCACCATCTACTGGAGCTAAAGACAACTAACATCCTCCCTGCTGGGTCAGTCTATATACAGGTGGCATCACAGCAAGATGTCTTGCACTCTGCCACCACCTGCTGGCAGGAGGGGGAATCCCATAGGTTTTGTTAGGTTTGGCTCCTCGAAGGGAGGAGTTAGCAATCTGTTATAGACCTGGTCCCAAGAGGGGAGGAGTTGGCAATCTGTTATAGATCTGCTCCCCCAGAGGGGAGGAGTTAGTAATCTGTAATTTATTTATTTATTTATTTAAATGCTTTTAAAATATACCGACATTCATAGGACATATCATGCCTATGATATGTCATATCAGTCCCTCTGATACTGGAACTATGATCTCTGAGTTGCTGAGCTGTAAAGAGAGACTATAGGTAGTGAGTAGACAGGGTATGCTGGGCATAACCAGTGGTAGATGATACACTCACAATTGTAGATCTCTGTAGTGTCTTCTTTATGCAACAGAGAGTCTTCAGTATACAGGAACAGGAGCCGCAGGCGAGTACTGGTTTCTATAGGCAGTTTGAAATAGAACTCACAATAACTGTGTATGGGATGGCTTCTGGAATAGAAGAGAGGCTAGAAGAGATTTAGGAATGTAGACCCTCGTGGAGTGAGTACTGGTTCCTATCTGCAATCTGCAATGGTAACTCACGATCTCCGTACCTGCGATAACTTCTTAGATTGAAGGGAGCCTTAGAGATTAGGAACAATGGCCCTCGTGGAGCGAGTACCGGTTCCTGTCTGTAATAGGACTCACTGTGTTCACGTCTGTGATTGGCAATAGGAGTCTTCTGAGTCTTCAGGAACGTAGGCCCTCGAGGAGCGAGTACCGGATCCCGTCCAACAATCTGAAATCAAGAATAGAGAGAGCGCAGCCCCCGAGGAGCAGGTAATCCTGGTAAGTTTGAAAAGGCCGAGCAGTGGAGAAGAATTCCCCTTGCTGACTCCGAACGTAGTTGCAAGTAGCATGGACTGCCGAAGCAAGTCCTGTTGGAGTTCCTTGCTAACTCGCTTGTAGTTAGCAAACAAAGACCTTTAAATTGAAAATGGATGACGTCATTTCAGGGGATCGCCCCCGAGGTTCGCGCCCTTGCTGGTACAAAATCTGGAGTGCGCGTTCGCGCCCTTAAGTCATCAGGAACATGGTAGATCCGTAACGTCAGGCCAGCCTGGCGATACCGGGACCAAGAGGCGGGGAGAAGACACGACTGCATCTGTCCATCTGAGCTGAAAGGAGTCGCCACAAAGGTAGAGAGGGTATAGTGAGGGCGAGAATAGGGGCGAACACAACAGGTTTTACTGGTCTGGCAGGATGAAGAGGAAGTAAAAGTTAGATAATATGTGCCACCACCACCACCTGTTTTTCCCCTCATGTTTTGCAGCAGGGGGAAAAGTCAGGAGAGCCATCTAAGGCTGGCAATAGCAAAGCAGGAGTATGGACAAGAGCAGCAGAAGTGAAATAGCCACAACCAGCAGTGCACTCCTCTATGGCTACTGATTCTTGGGCGATGAGGCAGTATTTTCAACAACTGATTCTGTAAAAAAAGTTTGCATGGGATTGCTTGAATCAGACATTGAAGAGCTAGTAGCTGAAGAAAATTTGGGACTTACCTCCAGTGAGGTGATGGGGAGATAGACGATACTGACGATGTTAAGAGCAAACCCCAGGAAGAGAAGGCAGTGCTGCTAGAGAGCATGAGTGATGCCACTGACATTTGTTCTCAGGATTCACCCTCAAACATCATTCTAGTACCAGAAGAAATCCCAAGGATGCAGAGAAGTGACGGCGCAAGACATTCCAGGTCTGGAATCACTTTAAATGGATGGAGAACCTGTTTTTTCTCAGTGTATTCCCTGCAATAAGACCATCAGTGGAGGGATGCTACTGGGCTATCTGGAAAATACCAAATTCGCTAGCATTGGCATCAGGCGAGGGTGGCAATACTAGCCCAGGGACCCACCCCCCAACCCCCTCTGCCACTCAAAGTTAGAGCCAGGGGAAAGAGGTAGAAAAGAAGTCGCTTCCCCAAACTGATCCCATGGCTGCTTCCACAAGTCAGATGGCAGGCAAACAGCCTCCTGCCATGTGTTTGCAGTGCAAACCACCATAAAGGAAATGGGATTATATTATTCTATATCACTGCCTTAGGGTAAGAGGCAGGGAGTATCAGAAGTAGTGACAAGGTGAATTGGAAAATGATTTATCTTGAAGACCAGCTCCTGCAGATAGGATGTATGTGGGCTTTAAGCCTATGCAGCATGTGACAGTTCCCAATTGCAAATTGCCCTCCAGTACTACAATTATCATGGTATTGTCAGCCAAAAAAGAGCAAATGGATTATCCAGTTTGCCTAGGAAACTTCCCATGAAGGTCATCCCCACTCTCTACAACAAGTGCCATAATCACGTGCAGGTGCAAGTGGCTAAGGCATAGCCCCCGTGCCTCGTTGTGGTGATCCTAGGGTGGTTCCCCTAAAAAAAAGGGGGTACCGAGTGAAACCTTATTTCAGCATCCCAAGACACAGTCTCAGGCTTACCCTAGGCAAGGGCATGCGGTCCAGGTTAACAATATTGCCTTCCTTGGGCAAGGGTGAAAAACTCACCATCTCTTAGTGCTGCTGGGGGCTCACTTTCCCTTTTCTCAGGAATAGTGATAATTGCAACAGCAAGGCCAATTAAGCCTCCATAGTGGTAAAAAAAAAAAAAAAAAAAAAAAGCTCTGGAGACAGGTTTCCGAGAGAGAGTGAGAGAAAACAAAATGCAACCTTTTTTTTGAAGCAGCAACCAATGTTTCTTTTCTCCAAGCTTGTATTGCTTTTTGGAGCAGCAGAGTTACCTCAAACATCCAGAGCACTGCTGCAAATCAACCCCTTTTCAGCCAGATGCAAAGCAAAAGAAACAAGGAAAAGACAGACTTTTCACGCTTGCTGACTTATTGAAGCTACAGGGTATACAAATGTCCAGAGCACTGCAGCAAATTAGCCCCTTTTCAGCCACATTCAAAGCACAAAAAAGCATCCGTCTTTTCATACTTATCTGGCTTATCGAAACCGCAGGGCATACAGAGAATGTGGAGCCCTGCTGGGGTTCAACCTTCCCACAACTCCCACTAAACATTTTTCTGAACAGAAAAAAAAAAAAATCTCTGGCTTTTGTAGGTCCCACCCCCCCCCCAATTTAAGCTTCAGATTTCATAACTTAGGACTGCCTTCCTTCTTTTTGTCAGGTATCTATTATTCTGGATTTTCTTTTATTGTTTAGCTTGCTTTACTTCCATCAGCTCTGCTTTTCCCCCAGTGGTCTACTTCTCCCACTTCCTGCAGTTCAGCCCTACCCCAGTTAAAGTTACCTCCTTGGTTACTCCTGGGACCCCCGGGCTGAGTCCTCTCCTGACCAGTTGCTTCTTGTTTAGAAATCTAGGTCACCTGGGCAGAGGTAGATCACATGTACTCTCAGGGAAGTTTAGGTGTTTTCTGGGACTCCTAGTTATCCAGGTCCTGCTTATATTCTCCCGAGCAGTGCGAGATTTATACTTACCATGGCCCTAAGCCACTGAAATCTGAGAAGCCTTCACTATTTAAAAAAAAAAAATGTTTATCTAGGACTAGGAGTAAGAAAAATTAGTGATAATGTACACCTTATAAGTGAAAACACTAAACTTGTCCTTTAGAATGAACATCACAAATTCACAATCAGAAAAGAACAATTCATCACAGTTTAGAGTAAGCATTGAATTTATTTCATAGCCGGGATTAGACGTAAATACTGCATGCATTTCAGTTCACAACAGGTAAATGCTAGTATACAGTATGCACAATGTAAAATGTATTCTAAGCTGTTAAAACATTTTCTGGCATGGTTTACGAACTGCAGTCATTCATTCATTATATCATCAATCAGAAGACTGTAGGCAGAAAGATTTTCATGATGAAGTGTAGTTCACAGGTCATTCTTGATCCTTTTCAACTGTGAAAATGACCTTCCTGCAGAACAGTTTGTTACCATTAGACTCAAAAATAACCTCAAGATAGATTCAATGTTTGGAAAGGCCAGCTGAGTTTCATCTCTGTAGATAACTTGATACAACTTAAGAAAGCTCAAACTGCTTTTATCTGGATAAGCTGTCTTCACATAAGTATGTAATAACCTCAACTATCCAACAAGGCTTAGATCAACGTCTTCAGGATAGGTTATGGTCATCAATGTTATACCCTCAAACAGCTGCTCTTCTAAAGCTTCTAAATTAATTAAAACAAGAGAAAGTATTAGCAATGACCTCATATAATATCGCTCATTTGCTCAAACTAGCCTGTAGCTAACTGATCAATAATGGGAAGGAAAGTTTGTGATTGAAACTTGTCTCTTGGTGTGAGTACATCATCAGTGTCAGGTACAAAGCTATCATTATCAACATGTTTCCACCTCTTCCTTTTTCTTTTAATTGTGCATTTGTAGTCTACATTTGGTAATCTCTCTTTGGCTTTTAGCTCTGTTTCCTCAAACCCTTATCCCAGGTTTCAATGATTAATTCAGATAGTGCTGTGTATAGTTTTGCACATGTCCTACGTGCTAAAAATAAAGAAAAGCTGGCTTTGATTGATGTTGGAGTTTGGTAGGAAGCAGATGAATTGGCTTAAATAAATAAGTATTAATAATGTTAGCAAAACAAGGAATGAATAAATAGTTCTAGTCTTAAGAACTTCATCTTTGAATGGTCTTTCAAACGTAATGCAAAATAACTGTCTTAAAAAAAATGTTTTTGCTGACTGCCTATGAGGCCTCTGGCAGTGTGAGGCACAAAGCCATAGCTTGGTTGGCTTATGTGTAAACCGGCACTACTCCTGAGGTTGAATGTGGGAGGTAGGTGCCATATGCATTGGTTCTTCCTGTCTGGCCTTCCCCCGATCATCACACTTGTGCAATATTTTATCTACCATTAGAAATGCTGGAGGTTTGGCGGCTAATGCAGAGAGGCAGGAGTCTTCAGACAGGTTTCTTTGTGACAGAATGTGATGCAAATAGGGTCAAAATAATGGAAGATGGGTTCATTCAGGGTTTGGTTTCTGTGGCTTTCCACATTTGCTGGATCTGGGAGTGAAGGATACTCTGAAGTTGGGGCCCAGAGATGACGGGAATCCATTCCTGAAGAACCTGAAAGAAAGGTGCAGAAAAATACAAGGCATTTCAATCAAAGCATGAAGGCAGGAAAGCTCCTCCATGAGAAGCAGAAGAATTTAGGATGCCTAAAAAATATCTGATTCAAGATGCTGCAACCCACTTGAATACTAGAGATGTGCATTCGTTTATGACGAATTAGGCAATTTCAACAAAATTGCCTAATTTGTCGTGGTTTGGGGGCCCCCTGAAACAGATTTTCCCCGAACTACGAGAACAATTTGTTTTTCGGGTTTGTAAGGGGGGAGGGGCACATTTTATTTTTTTTAAATAAAAAACAACCCAAGCATTAAAATGTAGTTTAATACAAACCCCCCCCCCCTCCCACCATCCAGATCCTTCCTCAAGACTTACTAACATCCCTGGTGGTACAGCGGGGTCCCACGAGCAATTTGTCCCTCCGACCCATCTGGCCTGCCTTGCTCAATATGGCGCCGATAGCCTCTGACCTACTATATCACAGGGGCTACTGGTGCCATTGGTTAGCCCCTGTCACATGGCCATCGGCACCATTTTGTGCTCCTACCATGTGACAGGGGCTGGCCAATGGCACCAGTAGCCCCTGTCACATGGCCATCGGCACCATTTTGTGCTCCTACCATGTGACAGGGGCTGGCCAATGGCACCAGTAGCCCCTGTGACATAGTATGGGCAAAGGCTATAAGCACCATTTTGATTACTGGCAGCCGATTGCGAGATCGCTCCCGGACCCCCGCTGGACCCCCACGGACTTTTGGCAAGTCTTGGGGGGGTCAGAAGGTTATTTACTCTTTCAGATAATAGACAGACTAGGGGGCACTCCTTGAAGTTAGCATGTGGCACATTTAAAACTAATCAGAGAAAGTTCTTTTTCACTCAACGCACAATTAAACTCTGGGATTTGTTGCCAGAGGATGTGGTTAGTGCAGTTAGTATAGCTGTGTTTAAAAAAGGATTGGATAAGTTCTTGGAGGAGAAGTCCATTACCTGCTATTAATTAAGATGACTTAGAGAATAGCCACTGCTATTATTACCATGGGATAGCTTTGTCAAGTTAAGTATAAAACATTGATAAGACAGGCAAAGAGAGATTTTGAAATGAAGTTGGCCATAGAGGCAAAAACTCATAATAAAAACTTTTTAAAATATATCTGAAGCAAAAAATCTGTGAGGGAGTCGGTTGGACCATAAGATGACCAAGGGGTTAAAGGGGCTCTTAGGGAAGATAAGGCCATTGGTAACATGGAATAGACTTAGTTTTTGGGAACTTGCCAGGTTCTTATGGCCTGGATTAGCCACTGTTGGAAACAGGATGCTGGGCTTGATGGATCCTTGGTCTGACCCAGTATGGCATGTTCTTATGTTCTTATTTAATCCTACTTTTTGTATCCTGCTTTTTAGCCGGTTTGTAATCCATGAAATGACATCACCACCTATCCCATGACTTTTTACTTTTCTTAGAAGCCTCTCATGAGGAGCTTTGTCAAATGCCTTCTGAAAATCCAAATATACTACATCTACCGGTTCACCTTTATCTACATGTTTATTAACTCCTTAAACAAGGTGAAGCAGATTTGTGAGGCAAGACTTGCCTTGGGTAAAGCCATGCTGACTTTGTTCCATTAAGCCATGTCTTTCTATATGTTCTGTGATTTTGATATTTAGAACACTTTCCACTATTTTTCCTGGCACTGAATTCATGGTAACTGGTCTGTAGTTTCCCCGATCACCCCTGGAGCCCTTTTTAAATACTGGGGTTACATTAGCCACCCTCGTCTTTAGGTACAATGGATGATTTTAATGATAGGTTTCAAACTTTCACTAATAGGTCTGAAATTTCATTTTTTAGTTCCTTCAGAACCCTGGAGTGTATACCATCTGGTCCAGGTGATTTACTACTCTTCAATTTGTCAATCAGGCCTACCACATCTTCTACGTTCACCGTGATTTGGTTCAGTCCATCTGAATCATCACCCATGAAAACCTTTTCTGATACGGGTACCTCCCCAACATCCTCTTCAGTAAACACTGAAGCAAAGAAATAATTTAATCTTTCGTGATGTCCTTATCTTCTCTAATTACCCCTTTAACCCCTCAATCATCTAATGGTCCTATTGACTCTCTTGCAGGCTTTCTGATTTGGAGATATTTTAAAATGTTTTTACTGTGAGTTTTTGCCTCTATGGACAAATTCTTTTCAAATTCTCTCTTAGCTTGTCTTATCAAAGTCTTACATTTAACTTGCCAATGCTTATGGATTATCCAGTTTTCTTCTGTTGGATCCTTCTTCCAATTTTTAATTGAAGATCTTTTGGCTAAAATAGCTTCTTTCACCTCCCCTATTAACCATGCCGGTGATTGTTTTGCCGCCTTTTCACCTTTCTTAATGTGTGGAATACATATGGACTGTGCTCCTAGGATGGTATTTTTTAACAATGACAACGACTCTTGCACACATTTTACCCTTGTAGCTGCTCCTTTCAGTTTTTTTCTATTTTTCTCATTTTATCAAAGTTTCCCTTTTGAAGGTTTAGCACGAGCGCCGTGGATTTGCTTACTGTCCCCCTTCCAGTCATTAATTCCAATTTGATCATATTATGATCACTATTGACAAGCAGCCCCATCACCGTTAACTCTGTCACCAAATCCTGTGCTCCACTGAGAATTAGATCTAAAATAGCTCCCTCTCTCATCGGTTCCTGAACCAATTGCTCAATAAAGCTGTCATTTATTCCATCCAGGAACTTTATCTCTCTAGCATGTCCCAATGATACATTTATCCACTCAATATCTATGTTACCGAGCGCGCGGAGCGCGGTCGCTTCTTTAGCAGGTGGTGAGCCCTTGGGCCACGGCAAGACTCAAGGAGGAGCCCCAAGCCACACCGTGGGAGGTGAGCCAGTGCAGGCATGGTGAGGCAGGCAGGAACAGAAGCAGGGAATAAGGAGCGGAGTCTGACCCTCAGCCGGACCTGCACGACCATAGCAACCAACACTGGGAAGTTGATTGATGAACGGTCCTCCGACTGTTCCAAGCCCTTTTGGACCTGCCGCTTAGGGCGGCAGGCCAGACAGAGGCGAGGGCAGACAGAGTCCTTAGAACTGAAGACATCAGACGGGGGCTGAAGCAGACATCCAAGACAGGGCTGAAGCAAGACATCAAGGCAAGGGCTGAAGCAGGATACGGGCACTGTCTCTCAGGGCGCCCTACACAGCCAGCATGGCTGGACTGGTCACGGACCACCCTGTCCTACAAACGCGGGAGTGGACACGTGCAGGGAAGAGGAAGCGGTGGGTTACTGCACTCCTGGCAGTCAAGGCAGGGTAGGTTGCTGCACTCCTGGCAGCCTAAAGCAGGTTTTGCTGCACTCCTGGCAGCCGAAAGTGGGTTTTGCTGCACTCCTGGCAGCCTAAAGCAGGAAGGAAAGTCGGGAACTGGATCAGGCACTGGATCAGGAACAGACATTAGGCAACATCGGGAGCAGACATCAAGGCAACTTCATAGACAGGACAAGGAGCCATCAAAGCACAGGACAAGGAGCCATCAAAGCAAGGCAGACCACAGAAGACCTGGATCGGGAGAGGTTACAGGCAACTGTAGAACCCAATCCGAAGGCAAACTGGAACTGAAGAGGAAGTCCTTTTATACAGCTTAAGTAGGCAACTCCCTGGGAGGGGTTTACCTGGACCGCTTCTCGCTGGCCCTATAACTGGGGTGGAGAGCTGCGGGCCAGCCCCTAGGGAGAAGGGCGTGGCCGAACAGGAAGTCCAAACGGATCCAAACAAGCCACAGGCAGGCCTCAGGAACAGCTAGGCCTCCCAGGCCCTGGAGCACATCCTGGATGGAACACAGGCGAGGCCCTGGCTTCGAAGCGGCCTCCAGTGGAAGGTGAGATACCACCTGTAGTGCAGCAACAGGGGGGATCGTAACAATTAATTGAAATCTCCCATTATTACCACACTACCAATTTGGTTAGCTTCCCTAATTTCTTTTAGCCTTTCATTGTCCGTCTCACCATCTTGACCAGGTGGACGGTAGTATACTCGTATCACTATAGTCTTCCTCAACACACAAGGGATTTCTACCCATAAAGATTAGATTGTGCATTTAGTCTCATGCAGGATATTTATCCTGTTGGACTTTATGCCATCCTGGACATAAAGCACCACACCACCTCCTATCTGCTCATCTCTGTCATTGTGATATAATTTGTACCCTGGTGTAGCACTGTCCCATCAGTTATCCTCCTTCCACCATGTCTCTGAGATGCCAATTAAGTGTATGTCATCATTCACTGCTATACATTGTAATTTTCCCATCTTACTTCTTAGACGTCTGGCATTAGTGTACAAACATTTCAAAGTTTGGGGGGTTTTTTTGTATTTTCAATCTGCTTTTTAATTGGTCGGGATAAGTTAGAATTTTTTTTAGCTCAGGTGAGTTTTTACTTACAGGCACTTGGACTACTTTTCTTATTATTGGAACCTTACTGTCAGGATGCCCTAATTCTAATGCATCATTAGTATCCTTTTAAAATACCTCTCTCCGAACCGTGCACTGCTGAGCGACTGTCGGCTTTCCCCTTTGTTCTAGTTTAAAAGCTGCTCTATCTCCTTTTTAAAGGTTGGCGCCAGCAGTCTGGTTCCACCCTGGTTAAGGTGGAGCCCATCCCTTCGGAAGAGACCCCCCCTTCCCCAAAAGGTTTCCCAGTTCCTAACAAAACTGAATCCCTCTTCCTTGTACCATTGTCTCATCCACACATTGAGACTCCGGAGCTCTGCCTGTCTCTGGGGTCCTGTGCGCGGAACATGGAGCATTTCAGAGACATCCTCCTTCACTTGCTCCAGATCCACCTTCCAAAACCTGCAGACAAAAGAGAATTCAGGTTGACAAGAAGGAGGGGGATCAGGCCACAAATACTTTTGGCTTCCATTTGATAGTTGGGAAGGAAGGAAGGAGGTGCCTAGATTGGTGAGGAATTCTTCTAGGTGTTGCTTTCAAACCAGTCTTTTGGGCCTTATTCTGCCAGTCAAATTTTCAGTAGGTCCACCATGAACATGCATGGCATAGATGTGCAAACAATGGAAATAGTGCATGCAAATCTATCTCATGCATATTCATGTGGGACCTATTGAAAAACAGACTGGCAATGTGTATCCTAGGAACTGGATCAAGAATCCCTGTATTATTGGAAGAAGTTGTAGCTGGCTAGATTTATGCTGATTTTCAGCTGAAAATCTAGCCAGCACCAATCAGCTGAAAATCAGTTGACCCTCCCCCATATGTTTTGGCAGCTATCTACAATTATTATGTAGAAATTAAATAAAATTGGAGAGAGGTTCTTATTGCATTTTTTACAGAAATTTTGAATTTAAAAGAATTATGTATTTATAAAATTTATATTCCACCCATCAATTATTGGGTGGTTTACTGTAAATTGTTAAAGCAATGTAGCAGCTTCATCTGTAAATAATACAATACTCCAAGGATATTGAAAATTCATATCAGTGATATAGTAGAATATGCTCTAGGTGAAAATAAATTGAGTTCAGAACACTTTCTGCTCAGAACATCTCCAGAGAAAATGATCTAATGTTGTAGGCTCGGCTCATATGATTTGAGCTCCCTGACTTTTGTCATTTAAGCGTTGTCATTCAACTATAATGGATAGCAAAACATTCTTGGTATATTCCATTTTTTTTCCTGTAACCTATATCCATATCAGCATAGTGCATTTTTCACTTCTAATCTTCATTACTCTTGAAGAAATCTCAGCCCCAAGTGTGCTTGTTAGGGTATGAAAAATGACATTCTCATGCTCTATATCTAAAGGTTATTGCTCATCCAAGTCAATAAAAATATTAACAGAAATGAAAAAAAAATGCAGAACTTAGGTCTGGTAAATGAAGGAGCTTAGTTTGTAGCAGGGCCTGCTTTGATATGCATTTTTGTTGTGATTATTAGGGATGTGCAGAAGGAAAAAAAATTGTTTCAATTAATATTCCGTTTCGCCGGGACCAAAATTCATTGCATTTGTTTCATAGGGAGAAGAACCAATTCGTTCATTAGTTTCATTCATT
Source organism: Rhinatrema bivittatum (assembly GCF_901001135.1). NCBI lineage: Eukaryota > Metazoa > Chordata > Amphibia > Gymnophiona > Rhinatrematidae > Rhinatrema > Rhinatrema bivittatum. Next base: position 1,959,276 of record NC_042624.1, on the reverse strand, counting down.
TTTCGTTTCCCCATTACAGTCAATGGGGGAAGTATTTGCAGCCTATTTTTGGCTGCAGAATTGGGGTTTTCTTATCAATTCTGATGAAACTTCTGGGGAGAATCATCAGAAGGGCAAAAGAGCTCCAAGGTACTTAGACTGTGGCAAAGTGGCTCCAAAGTGGCACGAATAGCCTAAGGCACTGTAAAGGGGCAAAGGGGTACCAGGAGTGGCAAGAGTGCAAAGCAGCAGCGAAAGGGTCAAAAACACACCACAGCTTCAAAAGAGAGCACTGATAACAGTTGCATGAAACCTCGAAGGCAGCACGACAGGCAAAGTGGCAAGACAAGAGGCATCAACATCCTACAGCACAATGAAGGGGGAACATAGCAAGCAGAAAGAGTGACAGAAAAAACCACAAGGTGCTGATAAAGGGACAAAGCAGCAGAAAGACTAACACCAACACACTGAGGAACCATGAGAGTGGCAAGAACACCACAAGGCATAGAGTGAGTCATCTGGTGTATGGCAGCAAGGCAGAGTGGCAGAAAGTTGATAGGGGCAAGACAGGCTGGTCCCTGTGGTTTTGATAGGTGCAAGACAGGCTGGCAAAGCTCAGGTAGTCAGGTCCCTGTGGTTTCGATAAGGGCAAGACAGGCTGGCCCCGGGGAGAGTTCCCTTTCCTTTGTGCAGGAAAGGGCTCCCTAGAATGGGTTTGCCCCTAGAGTGGGGTGTTTCTGTTGGCATCTAGTGAGCTCTTGCTGGTCTTTTAAAATCTGGTGGACGTAGCAGATATACAAACAAGAATTTTGAAGGCGGAGGAGGTTTCCATGTGAACAGATGTTCAACATGAGTCAACAGGTACTAAGAGATAGGCTGGCTATACCCGAGGAGAGTTCCCTTTCCTTTACGCAGGAAAGGGATCCCTGAAATAAGTTGGCCCCTAGAGTGGAGCACAAGCCTTCAAAGCGTGGCGAGTCAACATTAAGGAGGTTTCCATGTGAACAGCGGTTTAACATGGGTCAAAGGTACTAAGAGATAGGCTGGCTATACCCAGGGAGAGTTCCCTTTCCTTTGCGCAGGAAAGGGCTCCCTAGAATGGGTTGGCCCCTAGAGTGGGGTGTTTCTGTTGGCATCTAGTGAATACCCAGAAGATACTAACTGCTTATGCACTTCAGCTGATGAAAAAGGAACTTGAAGATCTCTCAGAATTAAGAAAACTGCTACTCAAGTCCAAATCTACAATATCAACCTATGTTGACTTTGTACCCTACACAGTGCCTCTGTAAACTATGGGAACACAGAGGATGAACTAGAGTGCAACTACTACCAGTTTTCTATAGTACTAGAAACATTAATATTGGCACCTAAGAAATATTTAGGGACAATGGCCCATATTATAAAGGTCATGAAAATTATTGAGCATATGAAATATGCAAGCTCCAAATATCTTAAGTCAGCTTTTTATGTTCTTATATTCCAAATGTTGCAAAACAGGAAAAAGAATATTCTGTACAGAAATGATGTACAAATACATGAAACTGAAATTAGAAATACTAGAACTAAACTCAGACAGGCACAGCGTTTGAGGTCAAACCCTTCTAGTGTCGTAAGGGCTGGACAGTGGACACTGCAGACAGCACAGCATTTGAGGTCAGGCCCATGTAGTGATATAAGGGCTTGACAGTGGACAGATAGGCACATCATTTGAGGTCAAGCCCTTGTAGTGACTTAAGGGCTAGATAGTGGACAGATAGGCACATCATTTGAGGTCAGGCCCTTATAGTGACATAAGAGCTGGACAGTGGACACTGCAGACAGGTACAGCGTTTGAGGTCAGGCCTTTGTAGTGACATAAGGGCTGGACAGAGGACACTGTGGACTGGCACAGCATTTGAGATCAGGCCCTTGTAGTGACGTAAGGGCTGGACGGTCAGGCACAGCATTTGAGGTTAGGCCCTTGTAGTGTCGTAAGGACTGTTCAGTGGATGCTGCAGAAGGGCACAGCATTTGAGGTCACACCCTTGTAGTGACATAAGAAATGGACAGTGGACAGACAGGCACAGCGTTTGAGGTCAGGCCTTTGTAGTGACATAAGGGCTGGAGAGTGGACAAACAGGCACATTATCTGAGGTCATGCCCTTGTAGTGACGTATGGGCTAGACAGACAGGCAGTGTTTGAGGTCTGGCCCTTATAGTGATGTAAGGGCTGGATGGGCAGCCACAGCCTTTGAGGTCAGGCCCTTGTAGTGACATAAGGGCTGAACAGTGGACCGATAGGCACAGCAGTTGAGGTTAGGTACATGTGCTGATATTATCTGGAGCATAGGAAGCAGTTGGAACTGCTGCAAGGCTTTACATTGCTTTTATTCATCTTGCCATTCACTGGGAAAATTTGGAAACCCAAGCAAAGGCATGTTTATTTTCAAAAATACTAGCATTTCCATCAACTCTGGTGCCAGCCTTGAGCGGTGAGGGCTCATGATATCTCCTGTCACTGAAAATACATGTTCACTGCGCACACTGGTTGGTGGACATGACAGATATCGCTGAGCCACTTTGTCAAGGTGTGGCCAGACAGTGGACGTGTATGCCTAATATTCCAGCGGATCTGTCTGCATGTCCTCTGTGGGCTCTGAGAGATACTGTGTCACTGACATTTGTGCTGGTGTCTCCTTTCCTTGGGTGGGCTGAGAGTCCTTCTTGCCAGCTGCTTTCACTCTAACCTGTGCCAGAACAGATGATTGTTAATGGACAACATGTCTTTGGCATACTGAAGTGGAGCAGGAAGTACTAGCTGTCGCTGACAGAGTGTTGCTACTGCTTGAGCTTGTACTACTCTCTGAAGTGCCCGCTGTTTCCTCCTCTGTTTCATGCATAATCTGTCTCTGCCTATTGCGCTCCTGTTTACAGATGTTTATTAACAGCAGGTCCTTCACAAATGTGAAACAATTGGACTGTAGGGTGAGTTTCCCTTTCACACGGGGATCACAGACTGTGGTGAGCATGTATATCTGCTCTTCTATTAAAGGTATTAATCTCTCTTGCACCTACTTCTGCAAAAAGTCCAGACAATGCAGCACCTCTGCTGTCATTCCCTCTTCCTGTTTAAAGCCCTCCAAATTTTCCTCCAGAAAATTAACTATAGGGATGATGTCAGCCAAGATGGCACTTCTGGAACTCAGCTCCTCCATGGCATCCTTGAAGGGCTGCAAGATTTTTACCAGATGACTCATGACTAATCAATCATGATGCCCAAGGGAACTATGTACTAGGGATGTGCAGGCAAAAAGTTTTTGGTGAAACGTTGATACGTTGAAGGTGAGGGTCGATTCCGTTCAATATGGAAGTATGGAGAAATCCATAAGTTGTGGATCTGTCCATATGTTTCCTGGTTCCCTAAATAAAAATTTAAACCCCCCACCCTCATTAATCCCCCCCCCCCCAAGACTTACCAAAACTCCCTGGTGGTCCAGCGGGGAGTCAGGAAGCCATCCCTGCACTCCTTCCCTGACCTCCAAAATCTATAGCATCAGAAACAGGTGGTGGCGGTACCTCATCTTTAAATTTCAGTTTTTTCCGGATGAAACTGCCTGCCCCTCAAGAGATTTTAGTTTGGAACAGCTCCCTTTTTAACTTGAATGGGTGACTGGCACTGCCTATTGAAGTGCCTCCTCTGCCAGTCCCAATCACTTGACCACCTCTAGCTTTCCCTGACACCATGGATTTAATGGCACTGCCTAGTAGGGATTTCAATTAAAATAATTATTTCTTTATTGGGGAATGAATACCTCTGTCCCAATATATGTGAGTCTGGAAAACTGCCCACAGATGCATGGTTCTGTGCCTTGATGTACACTACAACTGAGACCGCTGTGTGTGCAAACACCAAACTTTTAACTACAAAAGAGGCCTACTGGGGATTTGGCTTTACAGAGCACTTCTGTTCCAATATATATGTCTGGAAAATTGCCCACAGATGCATGGTACAGTGCCTTGATGTACATTACAACTGATTCCGCTGTATGTGCACACACCAAACTTGTAACTACAAAAGAGGCCTACTGGGGATTTCACTTAACAAAACAAACAAATATATTTTTCAATGGAAAACTCTATCAAAGTAGCTAGCAATTGAATGCAGATTTGAGACACTCAGACTAGCTCTGAGTAAAGCCACCTCCACGGACAACCCCCGCAAAGAAAGAGCATGGTACCGCGCATGCCTAAGGTATAAATTGTAGAGCGTCATCAGGAACAGCGTCACAGAGCACTGAGTTAGAGCAGCGATTGGCTGCATTAGAAAAATGCTTAGCTCTGATAGTTTGCATCCTCGTCTCCTTGCCAACCTGTCTGACCCACTCTATGACAGGGCTGTGAGGTCACTTATGACTCACAGGAAAGGGTTGGTTTTTGCTATGGATACTCTCACATGGCCTTCTCCTATTTCAAATGGCCACTAAGAAATCACTGCGAACCAAAAGAATGAAACTAATATGATATGTTTTATTCATGGTAGATCACCATGTGTTTCGCGAACCCATGAATTAAACGAACAGGGACCTATGTGTTGCAGATTGCACATTCGTTGAAAATGAATGCACATCCCTAGTGATTATTAGAAGTGAGCTTCGTTTTTCTGGGTCGGGTCAGGTTTCAGTTTGGGCGCTTCGTGGGAAAACTCATTTTCCCACAGATCATTTTTCAACAAAAATGAAGCTGGAACCCGAACCCGAAACCAGAAAAACGAATAAAAATAAATCAGAATCAGAAAAAAACCCACCCCAACCCTTCAAATTTACTGTATTATAATCCCCTAGCATCCCGATCCCCCCCCCCCCCCAAGACTTACTAAATGCCCTGGTGGTCCAGTGAGGTTCCTACGAGCGATCTCTCCCTCCGGGCTATCAGGCCTGCTACGAATCAAAATGGCGCCGATGGCCCTTTGCCCTTACGATGTCATAGGGGCTACCGGTGCCATTGGTCGGACCCTGTCACATTCATTGCTCCTTCCTTTGCACATCTTCACTCACCTTCTTTTCTCTTTTCTTTTCAACTTTTTCTTTCAATCAGAGAGAGCTCTAGAAAATTCAACCTTCCTCTGTGAAATCTACCAAAGAAATAAATCTCAAAATGGTGTTTGTACATGCTGAAATCTTTCAGTGTAATGACATCAGTATAATGTGATATGGGTGCCATGTAAATGTATCTTATGCATATTTATTGTGGATATCCTGAAAACACAAGTGGCTGGGGTCCTCCAAGTCAGGTTTGGGAACCACTAATTTAGTGTTTAAAGTTCCCTATTCAAACAATTCAATAATGACTATTATGATTGCCAGAATGAATGGGAAAGTGACTAAAATGAAATGTTATATGTGCTAGTGGAAGCACAGGCAACTGCACAGCTATGTCAGTCTAGAAGGCTGAGATGATAGGATTAATAGTATAGTATTAATGAGGAGTCCAATCAGAAACATAGGCAAAAACCCAACCAGGTTTGACTGGCAGGCTATTATGCAGAATAAACTGCACTAATAAAACTAGCTGGCATCTGAGTCTGTCTGACAGGCTGCAATGCAAGTACAGCACATAACTAGAAGTCCTAGAAAAAAGTAGCCAGGTTTGACCAGGAGGCTATCTACTGCTAGTATCAACTGAGTCAGTGCAGAAGGTTGGTGGTGGCAGGGTACCATAGAGATAGGCCACTGAGACTTAGACCAGATATTCAGCCATGCTAACACTGTTAGATTACAAAGCTTTATGGTTAAACTTGGGAAGAGAGGGATGCTGGGTGTGAATGTAGTAGGCAAATAACAATCTCATTTGATATCAAGTGATGCTGATGTCCTCAGACTGAAAGATTTGAGCCTGTGCAGACATCATTTTGAGATTTACTTCTTGGGTATATTTCACATGGGAAGGTTGACTTTTCTAGAGCTCCTTCTGATTGCAAGAAACATTTAAAAAAAATGAGAAAAGAAAGAGAGTGAAGTTGTGCAAAGGAAGGGCCTTTTCTTATCTTCATTGCTGTGGTGCTTACTGTGTCAGATACAGAGACACTGGAATTCTGACTGCACTGGGACAGAGTAGTATGGAAAAGCAATGGATGGGCGGGGAGGAGGGCCTAGTGTCTCTGCCTCACTGCAATTCAGGGTAACCACGCTGTGGGTGAATTTACAATACAATTCTGCATTTTAGCATCAGAGCTCCAATTGGGTGAGCACAGCCAGACAGCCATTTTCTGGCAAGTGATATCTGGCCAGATCAAGGAGAGCTCGGGGGTAGGGACATTCTTCTTTCCTTGGAGGTCCTTATTGCTCTTGTCAACCAAATTGATCTCAGGTTTCAGGAATGGGCTCAGGAATTCAGGTTCCCTTGGTGGCCCATTCAACTGGTTCCACGCTTCCAACACATATTGGTGCCCACACCTAAGCTAAAATCCATAATACTTCCTGAAGAACCCATGCAACTGGGTCAGTCTCAACTATCGGAGGAGGTAGTTGGGGTTCAGCCTAGACTGTGCTATGGGGGGGATTCTTCATTTGCTGATGTCCCAAAAAGGTGGGAAACTCAAGGACCTAGGCTTGGTAGCGAGGCCACCTTAGGCCGACCATGTCCTTCTCCTCAGATTCTGGCACCCATCTGATTCATTTAAGGAGAAACTCAAGTGGACACTCAGGCCTTCCTACACACCGGAGCTGTGGGCAACTTCTTTGATGAGGTGCTTGTAAACCGTTACCAGATGCCCAGCATCTCCTTGAATCTAGTTCTTACATATGCAGACTGGCCTCACCATAGAGAAACAATATCCTTGTATATGTTATCTAAATTCATCAATCCAGCCATTCTGAGCCTGCCCTGGTTCTGTCAACACAACAAATAAAAGAATCCACTGATCGGGATATAAATGATTACAACAACAAATGAAGAATCCCGTGTAAGTAGAGCGGCGGGGACGCTCAAAGAGACCTCATAGAAATTGTCAATTATTTAAGCTGACATGTAAGCTTATAATGGCTCAAGCTTTGTTTTACTTGTAATCATCGGTCTCTATGGGCGTGTGATGCTCCTGCAATAGGTAGCTATCTCACGGCACGGTCAGTCTCTATTGGTACTCTGAAATAGAGTCTCTTGATATACTTAACTTGCGATTTTTATGTCCGTAGACGAACCAGTATTGTTAGTACAAGTGTAATCCGACTCTGTTCCGACACGGCGTGTTTCGGAGGAAACCCTCCTTCATCAGGGGCTCGGATGTCACTAATGCCGGTTTTTCACATTGCTGCAATAAAGTAAATAGACAAGACAGTGCCAAGATACCCGCAAATTTTAGGCTAGCGTAAAGCATGGAAGAAAGCACTTACTTTGTGGAAGGCAAGTTATGCGGCTGTATTTATAGCGTCTCAAATGGTTCTGTAAAGGAAAGTGTGCAAGTTGATAAAACATCCACTTTGTTTCAAAATGGAGAAAGAAATACCTTGTCCCCCATAATGTACTGACTTCCAGTGATGCTGGACTAGCATTCATGGAGCCGTGCAAGACGTCTGTCAGCGGTCGGCGCGATGCAAACGCTGGCTTTTAAAGGGGAAAAGGGCGCCAAAACAGTGTCTAAGTCCTGAAATGGGCATTTACGTCACTGACGGGCGCCATCTTAGATCTGATCTGTCCAAAAAAGGGAAGTGACGTCATTGGAGGCCATTTTATAAATTTCTCAACTTCAGGATACCCCCATATCTGTCCATATATGGGCTTGCGCGTCACTCTGGACGCCATCTTGGCTGAAGAGGAATCGATAATAACATGTAGTCCCAAATAGATACAGTTAAATCAAAGTGTACCACTCGATCCTTTCGTTTAGACCATGTGGTTCCACAGATTTAAGTCGGTATATCCACTGTTGTTCTTTCAAGTTTAAGATGGAAATTCTGTCCCCACCTCGCCATGATTGTACAACCTGCTCTATAATTAACCATTTAAACTGTTCAAATGTATGTTGATGAGTAACACAGTGTTGCACCATGGGGGCCTTGAGGTCCTGGTTCTTGATTCGACTTTTGTGTTCAATGAGACGTATTCTGATTTTGCGCTTGGTGCGACCTATATATATTTTGTTGCATGGGCATATCAGTCCATATATGACAAAATCTGAATTGCAATGGACAAGATGCCGTCGTGTGATTCGCACCTGCGTATTGGTGTCTACCCATTCAATGCCCATAATCGCCTGAACACAAAAACTACAATTGCCACATTGAATCTGGCCAGGGGGACCTGTGGTTTGATCGAGCTGTTGAGTAGCCCGAACCACGTGTTGTTTAATATTGGTGCCCCGACTGTATGCAAACATCGGCTGATTGCAAAAGATGGGGTGGGGACTTAGAACATGCCAATTACGTTGTATAGATTGTCTGATGCGTTGGGTGAGATCAGTGTGTTACGATAAATATCCATTACCGATGGCAGCTTCAGATTGGAAGAACATTTTCAGCTACTCAGCTGATCACGTGGCAACTATAGCATTAGAACAATCTCTCTTCTCAGATTCAGCTCCCCCTCCACCAACTACAGATGCTTTAGCTGATCTCACTAATTTACATAAACGCAATGTACGTGCGGAACTACATGGCATTACTTTAATTGAATATGTGAAACAACAGTACATTCCAAGGGGCCTGAGAATGAATAAGGAACCTCTTATGTTCACAGAACGACCTGAATTTCTGACCAAGTGTGTCGCCATTCTCAATAAGTGCTCCCTAGACCTCATGCTGTTAATTATTGAATATACTAAAATAGTCACTGACGAGATTAAAGCAGAGATCGTTGTCATCGAGGATGAATACAAACAAAGCACCTCTGAGGAAACAGCGCAGACATCCATAGAAGAACTTCAACGGTCCACTGAAAAATTCAGAACAGATATTAAACGCAGGAAGATTACTAAATTTAATCGTGACAAAAACGATTATGATGAAGACAACATTTAACTTTGGTTAAATAAATACAAGGAAGCATCAGCAGCTCCACCTAGAAAAGTTGCCTTCGCAGATTCAGAGGAGTCTTCTAATGGCTCGGATGCCCCATCAGACACACGTAAGAAGTCTTTTTTTAGACAAACGCAAATTTCCTCCCAAACCAGGACGAGCACGAGGCAAGAAAACAACATACCAATCATCCCGAGACGAAGACACAATGTGGCACAAACCGTTCACTCGCTCTCAATCCAATCGTCAGTGATCAATTTATCGCATCATCATCTAACTCCAGATGAGGAATCGGTTCTTAACAGGGGATTAGCTTTTGTTCCAACCAATAGACACAATCCATTCACCAGCAGGATTGCACTGCATAGATTTTTTCGATCTCTTATAATCAAACATCATTTTTCTACCATAGATATCGCTCATGACATGTCTATAGTGCGACCGAAGTCCCAATGGCTCCCACCGGGACCTATTGACCCTCACATTAAAACTTTCCAAACATTAGTTCTTCAAGATGTCACTAATATGGAGATTGCACCACGTCATACTTTCTATAACTTACCTAGAAATGAAAATTACGCACTCAAACAGCTAGCACAGAACACAGATATCATAGTTAAACCTGCAGATAAGGGGGGAGCGGTCGTTATCATGGACCTAACCACATATCAACAAGAGATTTACAGACAACTTGACGATAAAAAATTTTATCTCAAATTAACAATGGATCCTACAGCAGACCTCCTCCTTCAGATCCAAGATGTATTACAAACAACCCTATCGATAGGATTCCTTACCACAAAAGAGTATAGGTTCCTGAATGTACAACATCCCAGAACACCGGTCATATATGGGGTACCTAAAATACACAAAACCTTGGTAAACCCACCATGTCGGCCCATTGTATCTGCAAATGGTTCCCTTTTGGAACCATTGGCTAAATTTTTGGACCATTTCCTCCAACCTGTCGTCAGTACATCCAAATCATACATACAGGACACATCACACATGTTAAGGCTACTTCGAAATATACACACAGTTCCGAATGAAGCCTTATTAGTCAGTTTAGACATAGAATCACTTTACACCAATGTACCACAAAAAGAAGCATTAGAACTGGGTAAAAATATTTTCAATAATCGCATATGTCCACAATGCATACCCACAGAATTTTTAGTGTCCTTATTGGAATTTGTACTGTTTAAAAACTATTTTGCATACCAACAGGATTATTTTTTACAGATACATGGGGTTGCTATGGGGTCTCCGGTGGCCCCGGATATTGCCAATTTATTTGTTTCTCAATTAGAAGAAACAGTAATATATCCTTCCCCATTTTTCAAATCCATTACCCAATGGTCAAGATATATAGACGACATATTCTTCATCTGGAATGACACTGTACAACAATTGACCGAGTTTCTCTCATGGCTGAATACAGTTAGTACACACCTTAAATTTACTATGGTGTTCGATAGAGACCAACTATCTTTTTTGGATATCCTGATTTCAAAAAAAGCAGGTACCATTCAAACTACCCTTTTCAGAAAACCTACTGACCGCAACAACCTTTTAAAATTTGAGAGTCATCACCCCAGAAGGTTCAAGGAAGGGCTCCCAGTAGGACAGTTTTTCCGCATTCGTAGGATATGCTCTGATCAACAAGATTTCATACAACAAAGCGCCATTCTTGGTGATAGATTCCGAGACAGGGGATACCCTAACATTGCAATCAAGAGAGCATATAAAAGGGCCAAGTTCTCCCCACGGGAATCCCTGTTACATTATAAGAGCAAGACTCAGACGTCACAATTAGTGTGTGTGTTGGAACACACTGATCTCACCCAACGCATCAGACAATCTATACAACGTAATTGGCATGTTCTAAGTCCCCACCCCATCTTTTGCAATCAGCCGATGTTTGCATACAGTCGGGGCACCAATATTAAACAACACGTGGTTCGGGCTACTCAACAGCTCGATCAAACCACAGGTCCCCCTGGCCAGATTCAATGTGGCAATTGTAGTTTTTGTGTTCAGGCGATTACGGGCATTGAATGGGTAGACACCAATACGCAGGTGTGAATCACACGACGGCATCTTGTCCATTGCAATTCAGATTTTGTCATATATGGACTGATATGCCCATGCAACAAAATATATATAGGTCGCACCAAGCGCAAAATCAGAATACGTCTCATTGAACACAAAAGTCGAATCAAGAACCAGGACCTCAAGGCCCCCATGGTGCAACACTGTGTTACTCATCAACATACGTTTGAACAGTTTAAATGGTTAATTATAGAGCAGGTTGTACAATCATGGCGAGGTGGGGACAGAATTTCCATCTTAAACTTGAAAGAACAACAGTGGATATACCGACTTAAATCTGTGGAACCACATGGTCTAAACGAAAGGATCGAGTGGTACACTTTGATTTAACTGTATCTATTTGGGACTACATGTTGTTATCGATTCCTCTTCAGCCAAGATGGCGTCCAGAGTGACACGCAAGCCCATATATGGACAGATATGGGGGTATCCTGAAGTTGAGAAATTTATAAAATGGCCTCCAATGACGTCACTTCCCTTTTTTGGACAGATCAGATCTAAGATGGCGCCCGTCAGTGACGTAAATGCCCATTTCAGGACTTAGACACTGTTTTGGCGCCCTTTTCCCCTTTAAAAGCCAGCGTTTGCATCGCGCCGACCGCTGACAGACGTCTTGCACGGCTCCATGAATGCTAGTCCAGCATCACTGGAAGTCAGTACATTATGGGGACAAGGTATTTCTTTCTTCATTTTAAAACAAAGTGGATGTTTTATCAACTTGCACACTTTCCTTTACAGAACCATTTGAGACGCTATAAATACAGCCGCATAACTTGCCTTCCACAAAGTAAGTGCTTTCTTCCATGCTTTACGCTAGCCTAAAATTTGCGGGTATCTTGGCACTGTCTTGTCTATTTACTTTATTGCAGCAATGTGAAAAACCGGCATTAGTGACATCCGAGCCCCTGATGAAGGAGGGTTTCCTCCGAAACACGCCGTGTCGGAACAGCGTCGGATTACACTTGTACTAACAATACCTGTTCGTCTACGGACATAAAAATCGCAAGTTAAGTATATCAAGAGACTCTATTTCAGAGTACCAATAGAGACTGACCGTGCCGTGAGATAGCTACCTATTGCAGGAGCATCACACGCCCATAGAGACCGATGATTACAAGTAAAACAAAGCTTGAGCCATTATAAGCTTACATGTCAGCTTAAATAATTGACAATTTCTATGAGGTCTCTTTGAGCGTCCCCGCCGCTCTACTTACACGGGATTCTTCATTTGTTGCTGGTTCTGTCAACACCATCCACTTCTGGACTAGGACACACTACAAATTACTCAATGGAGTTCCACCTGTCACAAATCCTACCTTAGCCAGATTCTACCTCTCTTCTCCCTTGCTTGAACAGCAGCTCCAGTTCTTCCTGGATTACCTCCTCAATATGCTACCTATGCTGATGTCTTCATCAAGCAGTGAGCAGAGATGCTTCCCTGCACTATTCATTAGACTGTTCCATTGATTTATTTCCAGGAAAGATGCCCCCCAAGGGCAGGGTTTATCCCCTTTCATCTCTGGAAACTAAGGCAATGTCCAGTTATATCAAAGAAAATTTAAAGAGAGGCTTCATTCCCCATCATCCTCCCCTGCTGGCTTCTTTTTCATCAGCAAGAAAGACGGATCGCTTCATCCCTGTTTTGATTACAGAGGGCTCAATGTCATAATAAAGAAGAACCATTATTTCCTATCTCTTATCTCAGAATTATTTGATTCATTGCAGGCAGCCCAGGTCTTCACAAAACTGGACCTCTGTGGAGAATATAAATATAGAATAAGCGAAGGTGACGAATGGAAAACAGCATTCAATACTAGAGATGGACATTATGAGAACTTTGTGATGCTGTTCAGATTGTGTAATGGCCCTGCTGTTTTGCAGTTGATGGTAAACAACATTTTTCATGATCTTTTATATTCCCATGTGTACTTTACCTTGATCATATTCTTATTTTTTCAAGAACCCTAGATCAACTTCGAGGGCATGTAAAACAAGTCCTGCAAAGATTTTGGGAACACCATTCATATTTAAATATAGAAAAGTGCATTTTTTGAAAAAGCAGAACTACTGTTCCTAAGCTACATTGTGTCCAGGGATTAATTTCACATGGACCCTAACAAGTTGAAGGCCATCTTGGAGAATACCCGACCAAATAGCTCCAAAGCTCTACAATGCTTCCTAGGGTTTGCAAATTACTATAGACAGTTCATGCATGTCAACTCCACCTTGACTGTGCCTCTTACAGCCCTTACAAAAAGGATAATTTCTCTAAAATAGTCCATTTTTTACCACTCTCTGGACTCCCCTCTGCACCAGAACTGGCTAAACTATTTGTTCAACAGGTGTCAGTGTTTCATCTGCATGGGCTACCCTCACACATCCTTTCAGGCCGAGGGGTACAATTCACTGCCCTATTCTGGAAAAACCTCTGCAATAGCCAAGCAAATCTGCAATAGCCAAGCAAATCTTCACAGACTAGAGCAGGATCCATGCTGACTCCAGCCTTTCTTCGTTTATTATCACATTCAAACACAAACATTAGTAAACTGCCTACTATATTAGCAGTGCACTTTACAATAACCTTTTCCAGAGAGAGTCAGGAGCTCCTAATCCTGGAGACATGGGGTCTCCTGATCCCAGCTGGGCTCACACACTTTTCTTGCCCCATCAGGGTCCTGCCCACAGAGTTCTCTTTTCATGTAGGATTTAAGGTGGACCAGGTTAGATTCCTGATCCAGCACAGGTTAAGGAGGGGAAGTAGGGCCACTTCTTCCTTCACATAACCTCCCCCTCAGCTTGGACCCATAATTACGAGCATTTTCACACCACCTTAATCCCATCCAAGGAAGTGCCTCAAATCCCCACTCTCCATCTGGCCTCCTGCCAGCTAGGCTTGATGTTGGGGTTCTAGGGTCAAGCTCATCCCTATATATTAAGATTACCTCAGACAGTACTGTTACCATGACCATGTGCCCTTTGCCCAGTGTTCACATCCCTCCCCCAGTCCTTTAACTGAGTCCATTAATGGCTCCGGGTTCTACTCCTTCACCAGCTGGAGTCCTTGGATTTCATTTGGATGTTCCTGTGGTGGCTTCTTTTCCACTTACTGCAAAACTTGCCATTCTTCAGGCTTCCCCTCTCTTTCAGCTGTTGTTAGGGCATTTTCTAACTTATCTGTGCTGTCTCAACACGCAGCACCTCCCTCTGGCCATTCTATAGTGGTTCTGTTTCAGAACTTTACACTGCTTTCCTAGGGGCTCTTTGTGATAAATATAAACATTTGTAAGATCTAATTATCACAAATCTTTAAGGAAATTCTTGTTATTTTCCCCATCTAGACAAATTTACAGGGTCATTTAGCAAATTACATTAGGGCATCATCGCATGCGTTAGGGCCCTAATGCCCACGATAACACCATAATGCATGCGATAAATGACGTATTGTGAGGTGCATATGAAAATTTTAAAAAAGTAGACAAAAGGGAGGAGTTTGGGTGGAGTTTATGAAAATCAGGGGTGTTTAATATTGCATGTGATAATGAAAACACACGATATAACACTGGAAATAACTACACCTTTTTTCTGGGCGTTATACTGCGCGTTATGTCCAAAACAAGATTTGTGCTAAATATCACAAATGCTGTTGTGTGTGTGTGTGTGTGTGTGTGTATGTGAGAGAGAAAGACAGTGTGTGAAAGTGAGTGAGAGTGAGAGAGAAAGGCAAGCCTCTGGGGAGGCACTCTCGACCTCTCTGCTATCAAGCTAGGTTGAGATTACAATGTACAAATCTCATCTTTGTGTACCTTTCATCATATTAAATCACATAAAATCTTCACTGATGTCTACTATGCTGTTCATACTTCTCACTGTACATGTAAAACTGCCCCCAAAACCTCAGCCTCTTACAGTGGTGCAAATAATTTACTTATATGAAAGCCTTATAAATAGAGTCTCTCTCTCTCTCAAAACTGTATGCACTACTTGTCAAAAATAAATCAGAACAATATGTTTGGGGGTCAAATTTTGTTTTGCTTCATACAAAACAAAAATGGGCTCATTTGTCCCTTTTTCCATTTTTGTTCAAACAAATGTCCATCTCTAATATCTTTATTTAGTGCCATTTTATGTTTTAAAAGTCTGAATATAAGAACATAAGAATATGCCATACAGGGTCAGACCAAGGGTCCATCAAGCCCAGCATCCTGTTTCCAACAGTGGCCAATCCAGGCCATAAGAACGTGGCAAGTACCCAAAACCTAAGTCTTTTCCATGTTACCATTGCTAATGGCAGTGGCTATTCTCTAAGTGAACTTAATAGCAGGTAATGGACTTCTCCTCCAAGAACTTATCCAATCCTTTTTTAAACACAGCTACACTAACTGCACTAACCACATCCCCTGGCAACAAATTCCAGAGTTTAATTGTGCATTGAGTGAAAAAGAACTTTCTCCAATTAGTTTTAAATGTGCCCCATGCTAACTTCATGGAGTACCCCCTAGTCTTTCTACTATCCGAAAGAGTAAATAACCGATTCACATTTAGCTGTTCAAGACCTCTCATGATTTTAAACACCTCTATCATATCCCCCCTCAGTCGTCTCTTCTCCAAGCTGAAAAATCCTAACCTCTGTAGTCTTTCCTCATAGGGGAGCAGTTCCATCCCCTTTATCATTTTTGTTGCCCTTCTCTGTACCTTCTCCATCACAACAATATCTTTTTTGAGATGCGGCGACCAGAATTGTACACAGTATTCAATGTGCGGTCTCACCATGGAGTGATACAGAGGTATTATGACATTTTGTGTTTTATTCACCATTCTCTTTCTAATAATTCCTAACATTCTGTTTGCTTTCTTGACTGCCGCAGCACACTGCACCGACGATTTCAATGTGTTATCCACTATGACACCTAGATCTCTTTCTTGGGTGGTAGCTCCTAATATGGAACCTAACATTGTGTAACTATAGCATGGGTTATTTTTCCCTATATGCATCACCTTGCACTTATCCACATTAAATTTCATCTGCCATTGGAAGCCCAATTTTCCAGTCTCAGAAGGTCTTCCTGCAATTCCTCACAATCTATTTGTGATTTAACTACTCTCAACAATTTTGTATCATCTGCAAATCTGATTACCTCACTCATCGTATTTCTTTCCAGATCATTTATAAATATATTGAAAAGTATGGGTCCCAATACAGATCCCTGAGGCACTCCACTGCCCACTCCCTTCCACTGAGAAAATTGTCCATTTAATCCTACTCACTGTTTCCTGTCTTTTAGCCAGTTTGTAATCCATGAAAGGACATCGCCACCTATCCCATGACTCTTTACTTTTCCTAGAAGCCTCTTATGAGGAAATTTGTCAAATGCCTTCTGAAAATTCAAATATACCACATCTACCGGTTCACCTTCATCCACATGTTTATTAACTCCTTCAAAAAAGTGAAGCGGATTTTTGAGGCAAGACTTGCCTTGGGTAAAGCCATGCTGACTTTCTTCCATTATACCATGTCTTTCTATATGTTCTGTGATTTTGATGTTTAGAACACTTTCCACTATTTTTCCCGGCACTGAAGTCAGGTTAACCGGTCTGTAGTTTCCCGAATCGCCCCTGGAGCCCTTTTTAAATACTGGGATTAGATTAGCCACCCTCCAGTCTTCAGGTACAATGGATGATTTCAATGATAGGTTACAAATCTTTACTAATAGGGTTATCAACTGGCTCCATTTTTTCTGGTTGATCCGGCCCTAGTTTTACCCCTTGCATGCATGGATTTGTAATTCTGATGTTCTTACTGATTTTCCAGAGACTTATTTGCTTTATATTTAAATCTGGCTAAGCCCGCTTTCTTTTTTCCATATCCTTACTATCAAGATACCCTAATCTGCATGTTTTAATGATATCCTTGGAAGATACCTTACTTCCGAGTAATTGTCAACTTTCTCCATGGTCTTGTTTAAATTATGTGCTCCCTTCCCTTCAGTTGCTACAGCTGGCAGTAAAGTTCCATTCTGTTTAAGGCAAAGTCCATCCTATTAACAACTCTAAAGCTCTCCACCCTACATCATTAATTCAGCCATATATTCAAACTCCATAGCTAAGTCTGCTTCTGGGTTCCAGTGTGTGAAACTGGAAGCATTTCTGATAATGTAAGATTTGGCTTTAAATCTCCTACTTAGAAGTCCAAATTTGCCCTCTAGAGCCTCCCTCCTACACTTTCCTATGCCACTGGTACCCACATGTAGACTGACAAACAGCTCGTCCTCAGTACTGTATAAAATCCTATCTAGGTTATGCATACTGTAAGTTCACACCAGACAGTCAAGTTACCAAGCAATCCTCTCAGTTATCTGGATTCATAATGACTGAATCATTAATAGCAATGGTAGTCCTATCCCTAATCTCCAGTGCTCATGCACCTGGAGGAGCATGTTTCTATTCTAACACCATATATTTTTTTTGTGTAATCAGACTCTACTGGGCACATGATAAGGATTCCTAATGAAAATCAGAATTCTTATACATTTTCATCTTAATCACCAAATTTAGAGTTAAGCAATCCATGTATCTGTCAGGTTTTTCTGTATATTTATTTATGAAAAATTGATATTCTACTTTTTGCCAGGTTTGATCAATCAGATTACAGAAATTAAAACTTAGACAAGTATAGCATGGTTAATGTAGTTAACGGTGCCATTGTATGGCATAAGGACCAAGTGTGGGAACAACTTTAATAAGGTCTAGTTGAATAGCTAAGGTTTGGCTTTTCTCCAGAAAGCGAGTTAGTTTCATTTATATTGTATGTCATGTGTAGAATGTTAGATAAGTGGACTTCCGGCGATGACGAGTGAGAGACGGAAGTGAGAGGGGAAAGCTCCGAGCCTCCGCTCCCCTGTATCGGTAAAATTACCTTTTAAAAACTTGCCGTTTCGCTGCCCTGCCTCTGAGATCCGCGGCTGGAAGTGCTGCCGCACAGCTGAGTGCCCGGGCGGACCCGCGGGTGATGCGGAAAGCGAGTGTCCGGGGCAAGCTTGAGCGCCGACCACACCGACCGCGTGTAGCCAAGATGGCCGCGGCAGCCCAATCGGGAGAGCCCCTGCTTGCTACAGTCTCCGAGGAGGCCCTGCAGAAGATCTCGCAGCGGGTCACGGAAGCGCTGGATGGCCGTCTCTACAAGCTACAGACGGCGATGGAGGATATAAAATCGGCGGTGGAGGGCCACGCGAAGCGCCTGGACACCGCGGAGGGCCTTATCTCAGATCTGGGGGACCGTGTGGCTACGACGGAGCAGCGTCTGGAGGGACTGCAAGGCAGGCAGCAAGAGATCTTGGCTAAGCTAGAGGAACAGGAGGACAGGGGCCGCCGGAACAATTTGAAAATAATAGGTCTACCGGAGGCGGTGAAGGAAGGGGACCTAAAAGAAATCGTCGAGCAGTGGCTCCCACAGCAGGTAGGCCTCCAACTGCCTGGCCCTGGGATCCAATGTGAGCGGGTGCACCGCGTGGGGCCCATGCGGGATGGCCTGGGGCGCCCGAGACCTGTAATGGCCAGGATCCTTAATTGGGACCATAAGACCCGCCTTTTAAGGTCTTATCGCCAGAAGCGGGAGGTGGATTACCAGGGCCACAGACTGCTGCTATTCAATGACTTTTCAGCCGCCACGGCAGCACTGAGGAAGGAGATGGCTCCGGCCTGCACGGCGCTTTATCAGCGTGGGATTCGCTTTGCCCTACTTTACCCGGCTAAACTGCGGGTCCAGTATGAAAATAAAACCCTTTTTTTCAATTCTAAGGCGGAGGCTGCAGGATTTGTGGCGAGCCTCCCCTCTGCAGCTGGAGAGTGAGGAGCCTTGATTGGCGGTCTGCATCATGCTTGGAATGGCCTTTTTTCTGGTCCTTTTTCTGCACCGACCTTGGTTTTTCCAGTTTTTCCAGTTTTTTTGGAACTTTGTTGTTGGTTTGTACCAGTTATGGCCCCGTGGTTCTGGTCGTGGGGTCTTAGGGCTGAGGCCTGGTGCCTTCTGTCCCGAGAGCTGTGGCCTTGCTGCAGGGGGGGGCCTCTCACCCCCTTGAGTTGTTTCCTTGGTGGACCCGGGCCAGATGTGCCGGTGCTTCGGGGCCCAACATTTCCGGATCATCTCTGCGGCACTTGTTTAGCCTCTGCTTGATGGACATCTCACATGTACCTGCTGTTGAGGGCGGGGGCACTCGGTTTGTTGTTGGGGGGATTGTAATGTTTATGGGTAGCGGTAGCGGCAGAGAGGGAGCGGGGCGGGAGATGGGAGTAGGGTAGACTAAGGGGGTTCCTATGGTGCTCCACAGTTGGAGCCATAGGGTACGCAGGGGGGAACTTATTTTGTTGGTGTGGCTGTGGGGTATGTCTGTGTGTATGAATGTTAAGGGACTGGGGTGGGAAGGGAAGGGGACTCAGGGATCTCGGTTTACCCGCATTATATTGCTGACACGAGTATGGATCGCAACTTCCCCTCAGGGCCTAGGCTGGGAGGCCGGGAGGGATTCCACCATCTGGGGCGGGGGGAGGGGGCGGCTTCGGCTCCGCCCTCCCCTGTATCATATGGATTTTAGTCCTGATATCACGTAATGGAGCCTGTCAAAATTGTTACTATGAATGTGGATGGTATCCACTCCCCAATCAAGCGGACTAAATTATTTGCCTTATTCAAACGTATGAAAACGCAGGTAGCGCTCTTACAGGAGACGCATTTGGAGGATGCGGAACACGCAAAATTAAGAAGAGATTGGGTGGGTCAAGCCTACTATTCGTCCTATAATAGACGCCAAAGGGGAGTTGCCATTCTTATTCACAAGAACTTGCCGTTTCAGCTGGAGCGTATCTGCCAGGACGAGGAGGGCCGATATGTTCTGGTGGCGGGCACTTTGTACCAACAACGTATTGTTTTTTGTGCTGTTTATGCCCCTAACGTTTACTCTCGGGGGTTTTTTGTGTCATTAACCACCCTTTTGGCCGAGTTTTCGGACTATAGTCTCGTGGTGGGCGGGGATTTTAACATCGTGGCAAACCGCCAGCTCGATTATGCACCCTCCAAGCTCACTTTACGAGGGGAGGGTAAGGAGGGGGTAAATTTGCTTTGTCACGAGCTCCACTTGTTGGACATCTGGCGCATATTGCACCCGCAAGAGCGTGATTTCACTCACTTCTCCCACCCCCATAATGTGTATTCCAGGTTGGATTATTTGCTTGTCTCTGATCAGTGCTTTGCTAAAATACAGGAGGCTCATATAGGAACTATCGCGCTATCTGATCATGCCCCCGTGACTATGGTTCTTCATTGGGGGCTCGCAGCTCGACCCCCGCACTCATGGCGCATGCGGCCTGATCTCTACTTAGACAAAGAATTTCATGGGTACTTGCAGACCTGTTGGAAGGATTACGTACTGCATAACACGACCCCGGAGGTTACCCCGTCGACTGTGTGGGAGGCGGGGAAGGTGGTCATGCGCGGGGCCATTATTGCATATGTGGCTAAGAAAAATAGGCGCTGTAACGCCGAAATTCTAAGGCTTACAGGAGCTCTTAAAGCGGCCCAAAGTGCTCACATGGGGGATCTGTCTGATGATGCTAAAGCCCAATTAGATCGGGCGCGGGAAGCTTTAAGTAGTTTGCTACATCAGCGGGCTTCTAAATCCCTACGATTTTACCGATATCAGCTGTATAAATACGGTAACCGAGCTAGTCGGCTTATGTCCCATTTGGTTCGACCACGCGGCCAGCGGGCCTCGATTGTGGGACTTAAAGATAAGAATGGGGTGCATCACACAACTCCTCAGGGGATAGCGAACCGGTTTTTAGACTATTACACGACCCTTTATGCCTCGAGGCCCATGGATAAGGAACTCGCTGATACGCTTTTTGCGGACTTCCCATGGCCAAAGTTAACTGTAGACCAGGTAGAGATGCTGAATAGCCCTATAACTTCTCAAGAAATCTATGCGGTTATCAAAAAGCTTTCACTGGGCAAGGCGGCGGGCCTCGATGGGTTGGGGTCTGAATATTATAAAATTCTGAGTTTTGGGGTGCTTGAACCTGTGCGAGCGTATTATGCCGATTTACTACACACTGGTAAAATGGCACCAGCCTCCAATCAATCTGTCATAGTCGTTCTGCCCAAACCAGGGAAAGACCCTACGGAGGTGGGCTCTTACCGCCCAATCTCGTTGCTCAATGTTGATGTTAAAATCTTGGCTTCTGTTTTGGCTGCCAGGGTGTCTCCCGTTTTGCCTAGTATCATTCATGAGGATCAAACCGGGTTTATCCAGGGTCGTCAGGGGGTGAGGAATGTGCGGCGCTTCATAGCTGCCTTGAGCTACCGGACAGAGGCTGAAGCATTAATCCTGAGCTTGGACGCGGAAAAAGCGTTTGACTCCCTTTCCTGGGAGTACCTGTTCTGGGTGTTACAAAAATATGGCTTCTCGGGGACGTACCTCCAATGGCTACAGGTGCTCTATCAACTCCCTAGCGCCTCTATTTTAATTAATGGCCTGCCCACGGAGGCTTTTCCGATCTCTCGGGGGGTGCGGCAGGGGTGTCCCCTATCACCGGTGTTATTTGTTATGGCACTTGAGCCTCTGGCCATTAGTATCCGACGTGCAAAAGATATTGGTGGTCTCAGTCTGGACGGGCATCCCCTGAAGTTAGCCCTATTTGCTGATGACCTGTTATTATTTGTGGGGAAACCGCGTACTAGTGTACCGGCTATTATTCATTTATTTGATCAGTTCCACTTGGTTGCAGGCCTTAAAATTAATTATGATAAGTCAGAGGCCTTACCCTTAAATGAGACTCTTCCTGTTACATGGGTAGGGGAGTTCCCCTTTCGATGGGCCGCCGGAAAGCTCAAGTACTTGGGGGTCATGATTCCACGGGATTTAAGGCAGCTGCACTCTTTAAATATCACTCCCTGCATTGCCAAATTTCTGGATCAGCTGGGGTTGTGGAAGATGTTACCCCTTTCCCTTTTTGGCAGGGGGGCCCTGGTCAAGATGGTGTTGATGCCCAAACTTTTATATTTTTTACACATGCTCCCTTGCTGGTTGACGGTGGCCGAGGTGCGACGCCTCCGTTCTGCCATACAAAATTTCCTGTGGCGGGGGAAACGGGCCCGACTGGCGTATGCGGCTATGGAATACCCGCGAGAGTGTGGGGGGTTAAATTTACCGGATTTCCGGCTTTATAACGTGGCCTGCCAGATGAGGTTTGTGGGAGAATGGCTAACGGGGTCCTATCGTTACTGCGAAGCGGGGATGCTGGGGCGTATGTCTACCCCGGGGTCTCCGTTGAACCTTATTCAAATGGGGGTGGACCAGCGTAGGGTAGCGTCTTATCCTTCGGTTCTTTTGACCCCCTGTATTAAAGCGTGGAGATGGTTGCGGAGACAATATAAGTTATCGGGAGGGCGCTCTCTGCTGCTCCCTTTCTTGCAGAATGTGGAGTTTCTCCCTGGGCGTGATTGCAAGCCCGTATTTAGTCACTGGGCGCAGCGGGGGGTGCTGTTTGCTTTTCATATGTATGATCCTGTTTCAGGTACGTTGCTGGACTTTGCTACGCTGACACGGACCTTCCAGTTGCCGGCTAAACATTTCTTCGCCTTTCTTCAGGCCCGCCACTACCTGACTGCCTTTGCTTGGCCGCGTCAAGTGCTTGATGCGGAAATAAGATTTGCCAATACTATTTTTGATACTGCGTATCTCCGGAACTCCATTGCCAGTTGGAAGAGACTGGGACAGAAGCTTGGTGATGCCGCTCCAGTGCGCCGTATGGCTGATCGGTGGTCAACAGTCTTGGACTTTAAGATCACGGAGCGGCAGATGTCTAGCTGGTGCCGGGACCTATATACACTGTTACCTGATCTCAGTCTCCGGGAGCTTCAATTTAAGCTTCTTCATTCTCTTTATTACGATGACGTCCGGCGATTCCGGATGAAGTTGGCTGCCTCACCTACCTGTATTAAGTGTGGCACTGCTGATGGTACTCTGGTGCACCGCCTGATCTCCTGCCCGTCGTTGCAGTCCTTCTGGCAGGCAGTACTGGAGGTGGTGGGGAAATGCATCGGTGTTACCCTGCGACTCAGTGCCAGGATGTTACTTTCCTGTATATCTCCTCGACACTTACCTGGCAGTCGTGCTAAGGCCCGTTTTGAGAGGGTCGCTGTCTTGATGGCGTGTCGCTCTATTCTGGCTGGCTGGACGGAGCCGTTGCTTGCGCCACCCCTGGCCGCCTGGTTTGGGAGAATGGCCTCCCTGGCACAATTGGAACGACTGGATTACCTGGCCGGCAAGAGGCAACCGGACTCCTTATATTGTGTTTGTTGGGACATTTGCTTTGCTACTTTTCCTAAATCGTTGCAGGAGGAACTGTGTCGCAATGGGTATACTCTCAATTGGTCCTCTAAAGTGAAGGGGCAAGGGAGGGGGGGAAGTAAGGTATGAATGCTGGATGGATGTGTGAGGTTTGGGGTGGGGCGCTCGGGGTTAGGGAGGGGGGGACCTACGGGGGGGGGGGGGGGGGAAAGAAAAATTGGGATGAGCAGTGACTTGAGTTTTTGTTGGTTTTTTCCATGTTTGCATTGTTGTACCCATGTCACTATGTATTGTGTTTTTTTCGGTGTTGTATGCTGTTCTTGCTGGTTGTCTCTGCCACCCCGGTAAATAAAAATTATTTTGGAAAAAAAAAAAAGAATGTTAGATAAGTAGGTTTCTGAAGTAATGTATTAGACCAGGGGTCAGGAACCTTTTTGGCTGAGAGAGCCATAAACGCCACATATTTTAAAATGTAATTCCATGAGAGCCATACAATATGTTTAAAACTAAATACAAGTAAATGTGTGCATTTTATGTAAGATCACACTTTTAAAGTACAATAAGTCTCTGAAAATATTACACCAGGCCTTAAGACACCAATACAT
Organism: Rhinatrema bivittatum; assembly: GCF_901001135.1. Classification (NCBI taxonomy): domain Eukaryota; kingdom Metazoa; phylum Chordata; class Amphibia; order Gymnophiona; family Rhinatrematidae; genus Rhinatrema; species Rhinatrema bivittatum. Next base: position 1,935,252 of record NC_042624.1, on the reverse strand, counting down.
CTCCTATTAGGAAAACGGACCAAGTCAGGCTGCTATAGAGTCCTACACAGAAACTACACGCCAGCAGAAAACCTCACCTGAATCACGTGCTGTCCCTCACCTAACATAGAATAAAGAGAACAAAACGCATAACAAGAAGCATGCAGACAAAAACTGAATTGGAAACTGCAACAAGCCAGAGTCTCTGTATGCAGTGTAACAAAGGAAAAAAGAAACATCACACATCCTTATAAAACAAATCAAGAAATATAAAATCATCAGCAGTAAAACTGTACTAACAAAAAGAACATATTTTGAAACAGCTGATGAGTGGAATATCCAATAATTAAAAACTCATATAAAACATTTCCAGATACCAACAAAATATTTCAAAATAGCAGACACAAAGATCCAGTAATGAAAAATAATAAGGATACAAAAATTTTTTTGCTCTGCATACCTGGGAACGTTTGATATCCAGGTGTCCTGAGATTGTTCTGAATTAGCAGGAGGTGGGGTGGTTTGCTTGGAACTTTCTCCTCTCTCAGTCACATACCAGCGCGCTCTCTCACACTGGCTCTCAATGACACACCTATACACACATGCTCTCAGTCACTCACATATACAAATGTTTTTTCTCTCTCACTTATATAGGCTCTTAATTACACATTTACACACATGCTGTCTATCTTTTCACGCTTACACACACACAGGCTTTCAATCACATAAATACATGCTGTCTTTTTCTCTCACACACAGACTCTCATTCACATGCTTACAAACATGTCCTCTCTTTCTCTCATTTACACACAGGCTCTCAATCACATACTCACATGCTCCCTCACCTAAATCAGCTCTCAATCACACAGACACACATGGTCTCTCTCTCTCATTTAAACACAGGCTCTCAATCACATACTCACATGCTCCATCACCTAAACCAGCTGTCAATCAGACACAGACACACATGATCTCTCTTACTTATACACACAGGCTCTTAATCATACATACACATGATCTCTCTCACACACAAAGGATCTCAATCATACACACATACTCTTTCAAACAAACAGGTTTTCAATTACAAACTTACACATACAGGTTCCCAATGGTAAACTTACATTCATGCTCTCTCTCTCACAGGCAGGATCTCAATCACAGACATACTCTCTTTCACATATACAGGCTCTCAATCATTCACATACATGCAATCTCTCACTCACACACACAGGATCTCAAACACACATGCTTGCTCGCTCATTCATTCACTCTCTCTCTCCCCCTTCCCCCCCCCCCCCCCGGGAACTCGCGGCAGCAGCAGCCACCTCCCAACGCTAACCTCCTTCATTTTCAGCCCTCGCGGAGGCGAAGGCGGAGTCCCATCGGCCGCGGTTGAAGATTTTCATTTTCCTCCGAGCCGCGCTGCAGTCTTCTTCCCGTCGGACACTAGCGTGCCTGCGCGGGTCTTCCCGCGCAGGCACCCGATGCTCTCCACTTCCTCTTCCAGGCCGCGGGAAGAAGAGAGCACCGGCGTGCTCTCTTCTTCCCGCGGCCCGGAAGAGGAAGTGGAGAGCATCGGGTGCCTGCGCGGAAAGACCCGCGCAGGCACCCGATGACTCCAGCGCTGGCACCCGGCTGACACCCGATGACTCCCGCGCAGGCACCCGGATGACTCCAGTCGGCGTGCTCTCTTCTCCTCCCCCCCCGCGGCCCAGAAGAGGAAGTGGTGAGCATCGGGTGCCTGCGCGGAAGAGACCACGCTAGTGTGGTCTCTTCTTCCCGCGCAGGCACCCGATGCTCTCCACTTCCTCTTCCGGGCCGCGGGGGGGGGGGGGGGGGGAGAAGAGAGCACGCCGGTGCCGCTGACTCCAGCTGTCCTGCCGCGTTCCGCCCGGGCTGACAGCATTTTAAGCCCGGGCGGCGGAGGACCGGGGAGCAGCTGGGTCAGCGGGGAACCGCGAAGTATGGCGACACTTGTCTGCGAGCAAGATGCAGCCCTCAAAAGAGCCATATTTGGCTCGCGAGCCATGGGTTCCCGACCCCTGTATTAGACCTTCCTGCCTAGTTCAAAAAATAAGTGAATAAATATGGTGACAGATACATTTTACCTAACTTAAGGACTTTATGTAATAAGGGTTTTTCCCCTGTCTATGCTTATAGGAAAAAAAATATATTGTATTAAATAAGTCCCTGTGTGGTAGCTAGCTAGCTTGTTCCTATCATAGCTTGGAGCTAAATCTGCCTCATCTGCTGTTAATGTTAGAGAATAGTTTTAGGATATGATAGAATGTGCCTTTCTCACATAAAATAGAAGATTTTTCATTGCAGGAAAATACGTTATTACCTATAAAATATGTATGAATAAAAGAAAAATATTCTCATGCCTAAAATATATCAGGTTAAATGACAATTCAGTATGTCATTCTGAAAATCCTTTCTGTCCTAAAGTAAGAGATTTTTTTTTTATTTGTAATAGCAGCTAATAAGTAGGTGCACAGAAAATATTTTTGGTTTGGTTATGCCATACTGGGTCAGACCAAGGCTCCATCAAGCCCAGTATCCTGTGTCCAACAGTGGCCAACCACATCAAAAGTACTCGGCAAGTACTTGGCAAGTACATTAAGGGGTAGATTTTCAAAGAAGCGCACGGGCGTACAATTTCGCGCGCTACCCAGCACGCACACATGGATGGCTGATTTTATAACATGCGTGTGCAAATGCGCATGCATGTTATAAAATCAGGGGTCGGCGCGCACAAGGGTGTGCACATTGGGTGGGGGATTTGTTTTAAAGGTTTTGGGTGGGTTTTAGGGTTTTTTTGGTGTGCCGGTTTTCCCGCGCCCTATTTAACGATACAATACAAATGCCCCTGATGATAAATCGGGGGCATTTGTATTGTATCGTGCACTCTAACGATTTTGGACGATTTTAAAATTATCTGACGATAATTTTAATCGTTCAAAAATGATTCACATCCCTATCAGGTAACAAAATCAGTTGCATAAGCATCATCCTTTATTACTTGGCTGATGTGCAGATCCTCCAGCCAGCTTGTAAAACTGCCTTCTTCAGTAGATGATGATAATCAATGGGAATGTTAAAATCCACTAAAATAATTTAGGGAATCAAATCCAGCAAAATATCCATATCTAATCTTAATAGTTCATCTACTGATGAGTAATTGGATCCCTATAGTGGTTGATACACCAATAAAATGCTTCTTGCCACTCTTGGTGCTGCTTTTATCCTTTCATGATGCTTTGGAGTATTGATGTACGTATTTGGATTACTTTGCCTTGTCACGGTGCCTTGGGTTATTCGTGTCACTCTTAGTGCCACTTTGCCCCGGTTGTGGTATCTTGGAGTGCTTTTCCCCCTGCTGCTGTTGTATGCCTGCAAGTTTCACTAAACTTGAATAGAAACCATGTTTTGGAACCCAAAATAGAATGCATGACTTCCCCTTTGACTTTAATTTGAAACGAATGAATACAATGAATACACTTTTTTTTTTCCATTTGAACTGAATAAAATAAATTATGGAGGCAAATGCAATAAATTAACAAACTAAACCAAAAAATATTTTCCATGTATATCCCCAATGGACAATTAATTGAAATCCTAAGCTCAGTGTTTGACAGCAGTTAAAAAAGCAAATATGTGAAGAGTGATTAGAAGAGGAATGGAGAATAAAAAGAGGATATATAGCTCAAGTATGATAAGTACTTGTCGCCCTTCTCAAAGAAGTTATAGCAGAACTAGAAAAGTTGCAAAAGAGGACTACAAAAATGATAAAGTGAATACTTACACACATTAGGGCTTTTCTGCTTGGAAAAGACGCAACCGAAAAGGTATATGAAAGAAGTCATTGCTATCTCTGAGTGTAAGTAACAAGAAAAAGATCTACATTTTCGGGATCTGTCCGGTACTTTTGACCGGGACTTGCCATAGACAGAGGCAGAATGTTGAGCCTGATGGAGCTTGCTCTAACCCGGTATGTTATATATCTTATATTCTTATGTTCCTATATACCCTAATTCATGTATTTGAAGGAACACAGACATCAAGGGTCTCTGATTTTAGATCAGCCTGTCATAAGAGTTTTATCTAGACATACCTATAAAAAGAGCAAGACGGGAAAACTATATAATTACATTAATCCCAGCAGGAATCAGTGCAGTTTTGACTACTTTCATGTTTTAAAATGCCAACTCTATTTATAAAACTCAATGCATGTATTCTTTTTAGCTTTTTATCTTCAGTGCAATTAATCACTCCAGTAGGTTTGAAGTAGAGTGATATTTTATACTTTCAGTTCATATATATTTTTAGCCTCAGTCTAGAACGGATGTTTGCATTTCACAGAGACAGATTTGCATATTGTGGCTGCAGGTCACCTATTCAAGTTTCACTCCATTTCCTCTGCTCTTTAAGCTATCAGTCACCCAAGGGGAAAAGAGATGATTTGAGCTCTCAAAGTGATATTTCACTGGCTTATGAAAGACTGCAGAAAGTCATACATTTTGTTCAATTGAGACAGTAAATAGTTTCAAAACAATGCAAGCAGGCATTTATTTTAAATTTCACTTTGCTATTCATACAATACTTCACATGAACCAAACGTGATTATTGCAGAGATACAGCATCATTATTCCTTCATTTTCCAGAACGATTTATCCAATTAATGTTTGGTCCCTGTATGGCAACAGTAAAGGGTAAAAGCCTTAACTGAAACTATTAAAAAAGCAAATATTCATGAAATAGCAAAAAAAGAAAATATTTGCTAAAACCTGACAAAATGCATTTGGAGCATACAGGAAGAGTTAGACTTTTAACTCTTATTAACTGCCCATCTAGTCATTCTTTTGTTTGCTTTTGACAGCCTTCAATTCCAAATGTAAATTTAAACTCCTGAACTGGGCTGCTGAGCTCAAATCCAGAGCACTGCCACAGTAGCGCAACTCCAGTTACATATGGGAGCAAGTTTTAGACAAAGTGCGCCAGTACGTTTTACCAAGTCTCAAAGAGGAAGGACATGCAAACGTCCCTTTGAAACTTTCAGCTGCTCTAAGTGTGGGAAGAATTTTTCAAGAAACACAATGCATGCCGACTTGAAAGTGCAATCTCCGCATACAATTTTCCGAACCTGACCAATTCACCCCTTCTCTAAATGCAGCTAGACGTGCGTGCATTGTGGAACGAGGGATGGACTTTTAGCCATATTGAAAGGAGGGCCATTTTCAGATAGCCAGTTTACGAGGATAAATTGCTACCTTCCACTGAAAATGGCTTAGAAAATTCTCCTCTCCATGTTAACAATTTTTTAATTTTTTTTTATATGTGGAAAATTAGAAAGGGAAGTTGGAACAAACTATTATTTTATGCTATTCGCAACACATTCTAAAAATCCTCCCTTTGTTTAGAAACTAGCCAGATTCTCATGGCATAGACACTTTAAAAGAATCACTACCACATTTTTCAGCAAGGAATGGCAGACTCTAATAGATGGCAACAGACAAAAGAAAACAACAACAACAAAAACCCCAGTTACTCCCAAATACTCTGCCATGGCTCAGGATACACCCCAGCTGTATGCATTCAAGGTTTGCCAGCAAGTTATCATTCCTTATCCAAGTCAATTTTGCTGTCTTTTCTCTTTGGTCCTTTACCTTTCTGTGCAGATGAGCAAATGTAAATTTAAACTCCTGAACCGGGCTGCTGAGTTCAAATCCAGACCACTGCCACAGTAGCGCAACTCCAGTTACATATGGGAGCAAGTTTTAGACAAAGTGCGCCGGTACGTTTTACCAAGTCTCAAAGAGGTAGTACATGCAAACGTTCCCTTTGAAACTTTCAGCTGCTCTAAGGGGTAGATGAGCAAACAGGTTTCCATAATGAAACCAGTAGTTCGGATTTCCATTTACTTTACCCAAAATCTCAACCCCACTGTTACCACTGTGCTTTACGTCTGTTCCAGGAATGCTGAAACAGATAGAGAAGGCAATGGAAACAAAAGGGTTGAGAGGTTACTTCTTCACCATTTAAAAAAGGCTTTGCACTAGGGATGTGAATCGTTTTTCAACGATTAAAATTATCGTCCGATAATGTTTATATCGTCTTAAATCGTTATAGAACACGATACAATAGAAATTCTAACGATTTATCGTTAAAAATCGTTAAATCGTGTTAGTGCGCACTAACTGAAAATGATACAAATAAACACTTTCCAGGTCACTGAAGGTCAGTTAGGAATGAATATGTGTTCCTATTGGCTGGCTGCCCTCTTATCTATTGATGTTACCAAGGTTACCACTGAGGTGATGGTTGGGGGGATGGGAAATGGAACTGGAAACTAACGAACACCAACAGAAAATGAAACAAAGTGTTCACACTTCCCAGGTCAGTAAAGGTCACTTAGGAATGAATATGTATGTATGTATTCCTATTGGCTGGCTGTGCTCTTATCTATTGATGTTACCAAGGCTAATACTGAGGTAATGGTTGGGGGGATGTGAAATGGAAACAGTTGGAAGCTTGACAAAAAAAGTAATGTAATGATCAGCACTCACGTGACTAGAACTTGTTTGTTTATTATTTTTGTTAGCAGGCACCTGAAATGCTAGTGCATGTTGAATTTGCCAATCACTGTGCATTTTAGAAAGGTGGTCCTGGCTGGAACTGTACACAGTTCAAATATATGTAATTGATTGTTGGTAAGTGTATTTTTTAAGTAGCCACACTGGCACAAGTATGTTTACTTTTCCTCCTACTTAACTCACTAGCTCAGCTTTGTAAGAAGGGCTTCTCTGCTTGTGTGTTGTTTTTGTTTGGTGTGAGGAGAGCAGAAACATCAGATCTTTATTCAATCTACTACAGTCATCTCTTACAGTGCCCTATCCCTATTAATACCAGGAGTGTTGTGATCTTCCTGCACACAGTGCCCTAACCCTGATACCAGTCTGAGACAGCTCCCTCCCTGCATTACTAGTGAGAGGCTGGCTTCACAGACAGGGGGGAGCTGCCTGACCCTCACTCCTGACTTCCCCCATGTCCCAGCTAGTGAATGGTGTGTGGGTGAGGGGGGGGGGAGGATGGTGAAGTCTGAGACAGCTCCCTCCCTGCATTACTAGTGAGAGGCTGGCTTCACAGACAGGGGGGAGCTGCCTGACCCTCACTCCTCCGGGGTATTGTGATCTTCCTGCACACAGTGCCCTATCCCTGATACCAGGGGTGTTGTGATCTTCCTGCATGCAGTGCCCTATCCCTATTAATACCAGGAGTGTTGTGATCTTCCTGCATGCAGTGCCCTATCCCTATTAATACCAGGAGTGTTGTGATCTTCCTGCATGCAGTGCCCTATCCCTGATACCGGGATGTGTGCAAGAAGATCACAACACCCCCGGTATCAGGAATAGGGCACTGTGTGCAGGAAGATCACAACACCCCCGGTATCAGGAATAGGGCATTGTGTGCAGGAAGATCACAACACCCCTGGTATTAGGGATAGGGCACTGTGTGCAGGAAGATCACAACACTCCTGGTATTAATAGGGATAGGGCACTGTGTGCAGGAAGATCACAATACCCCTGGTATCAGGGTTAGGGCACAAGTTCTAGTCACATTGACTGATCACATTACTTGTTTTGTCAAGCTACCAACTGTTTCCATTTCCCATCCCCCATATACTGTCAGTAGGAAACTTGGTAACATGAATAAATAAGAGGGCAGCCAATAGGAATACATATTCATTCCTAAACTGACCTTAACTGACCGGAAAAGTGTCAAAATGTATCATTTTCAGTTAGTGCGCACTAACTCCCAGTTAGTGCGCACTAACTCCCAGTTAGTGCGCACTAACTCGAGTTAGTGCGCACTAATCGGAAAAAACGATTTTTAACGATTTTTTAACTAAAAAATCGTGCCTAAGACGATTTTCTTGCCCTGCCACACGATTTCTATTGTTAAGACGATATGGAAAACGATTCACATCCCTACTTTGCACTAGCCTAATCCTTATATTGCCCTATACGACAATCACGCTACCTCACATTAGTCTATGAGCTATTTCTTTTCATAATCAACTTTACTCCTCACGTGCATTCTTTTACAACGTGCACACTCACATCTGCAGTATATTTTTACATACATGTAAACTCTGATGCATAAACACAGTACCCATGTATAGGACTATAGCACCATCAGACTACAAGAACAACAACAGACATAAACAACTGGCATCCTTCACTGCGACATTAGTAGGTGGGATTCCTCCCAACTGATAGCAAACTGCTGTATGCACATGCAACTTACAAAACGTACCCACATACCTGCAAGCTCTTCAGGCATTTTGTAATTTGCCCCAATAATGTATTTTGTTGCTATGAAAGTGTCTATAATGGTGGTATTTGTGATAACAGAAGTATATTGCACTGCAAGGTATTGTAAACTATATCATAAATGAATGAATAATATAGAGAGGTTAAAAGTAGTTTAGAAAAGGAAAACGTGTTACTAAGATATAGAATACCAAAGAATAGGACATAAACTGGTTGTAGTTGGTACTGAAAGTGACTACAATATGTGCTATTGAAATGTCAATATATTTTGCCTGCATTAAGTGGGTTAATGGACTTATGAAAATTACCCTTGATGTGTACGTCAGTCACACATTGTCTATTGATATTTGCAGTGAAAAATGTTGTAGTGAAACCTGTCTTGAGCATTACTCAGCAATCATACCACATTGGTGAGGTTTCACATAACCAACCGAGTGTAAATGGAAATGATCAGAAAGAACAAACGGAAAAATATAAATAGTATAATACTGTGTATGTGTATTTCTAAGTAGCCTTTCCGATTGTAGCTCAAGGTGATTTACAACATATTGTAAAGGTGTCATAAACTCCCACCCCCAGAGAAAATAAAATCCCATTTAATCCACCTTTTTAAAACTAGAGTTTTATACAAGTATTTATATGCTTATGGGGGAAAAAGCAAACAAACAATTACATTATATCAATAGAACAGTGTTAGTATTTATAGCAATTTTAGAATTTATGACTTATTTAATGCAGGCTTTAGGCAAGATATTTAATTAACCAGTATATTCTGTTCACCTTAGTTCTGAAAGGCAGCGGCTGTGTTGATGAATTTTAGTTCTTGAATTAAATCTCTTATAGTAAATAGATTGAAATGCAAACATTTTTAATAAATCCTTATCCATAGTGGAACCAGTTATAGCTATTAATTCTACCAGTCCTGGAAACAGCTGTTTCTCTGTTCATTTGTAACTAGCAGGGTGACGAAGATTCTCAATTTTTCACTGCAGAAAGTGGGTCCCATATTGTACTTCCCTCCTTAATCATTTTAAGGGAATGACTAATGATATGCAAATGACTTGTCATATTGTAGCACTCTTAGGAAGTCAATAAGGTCTGCAATGGCACAATGGCTTTACTTTTTTTCAGGTCAGGTTGATTCATTCCTGGTTTTATTTCATTGCATGCCTCAATTTGTTCTGATTTCCCTAACAGTGGGATAAAACCAGAAATAAATCAGTATTTCCTGAAAAATAAATGGAAGCAGCTGGTGACCCTAAGTTGAAGTGACAGCTCAGTGTCAGTGCAGGGCTATGCCGTACAGCATCCTGAGGTTTAATTCTGGCCATGGGATCCTTCTGGAACTGCTTGCAGCATTGGCTGGCAGTTAGCTCTCTGTTAAAAACTTGTACAGTCTTAAAAATGCTATTTGGGAGAATCCTTCAAATAATGATCTGCTCACTGAGGCTCCCCTGCTCATGTCCAACTATAGACTGGATATTTGACTAAGACCTTAACTACACCTGCACTCCATATATCCCCCAGCTCTTTAACTATAACAGGAGCCAGAGACTACATTAATTCCTTTACCTAGCCACGGATCAGTACGCAGCTAGAAGTCACCTAGACCCTCTATGAACCTTCAAGTTAAATGTACTTAATGCATTTTTGTTTAATCTCTTCCCTTTTTAACTTGCCCGCTAGCTAAGTCAGCTCTACCCGTTATCCATCAGCTACTCCAATTCTCCCGTTATTATGGCGTTCCCTTAAGATTATTTGGAAGTTTCATCATGTATAGCCCTATATTTCTATTATATTTTAGTATGTTTTGATTGTACCACATGTTCATTGTTTCTTCATGTTCATTGCACCACATGTTCACTGTATCCGCCCCACGGCGACAGTTCAGTTTCTATGTAAACCAGTGCGATATGTATCCTATACAGGAACATCGGTATATAAAAGTTAAAAATAAATAAATAAATATTTACTATTGGATCAACATGATTTTATAGCCTGCTAAGTCTCTGAATATCCCAGGTAAAGAAAGATAATGTTTTACTCAGGTTATCTATCTGGATACTCAGTGACACATTACTTAATTAATTTTTTATTTAAAAAAATGTATATACCACCTGTGTAAAATTCTAAGTGGTTTACAAAAGATACAATTATAAAGCATAGGTCAAGACAACAAATACATAAAATTAAATAATGTTAAAAACAGATACCTGGGAGGAGCCTGAGGGAGATACCTCTCACTCGAGAGGTTTGGGCTAAAGGGCTGCGTTTGGAGTCCTGGCTCTTGCCATCAGCTGGAACTGTGTGAGAACGCTGAATGAGCTAAGCCACGCCCCGTGATGTCACCTAACGGGGACATACTGCTTCAGGTATAAAGCCGGTCAAGGAGCGAACCTTTACCGGAGGAGCCTGAGGGAGATACCTCTCACTCGAGAGGTTTGGGCTAAAGGGCTGCGTTTGGAGTCCCGGCTCTTGCCATCAGCTGGAACTGTGTGAGAATGCCGAACGAGCTAAGCCACGCCCCATAACGTCACCTAACTGGGACGGACTGCTTCAGGTATAAAGCCGGTCAAGGAGCGGCACGTAGCCGCCGGCGTGCAGCCAAAGCCGTGCGTCAAAGGGGCACGCCCCTTATAGAGAATTTTTTCGTGCACTTCACTTACATGGGAAGAAAAAGAAAAGTAAAGGCTTGGACATCTTCACCAGTAATACCCGTTTTGAGGGGATCCATGGATTCTCATGTTGTAAGTGGGGTAAGTAACCCTATTCGAGGGACTATCCCTGAAATATCTTTCTCGTCGGGATCTACAGACAGCCCAGGGCCATCACAGCAACCTCAACCACAGAAGGACTATCCAATCCTCCCATCACAGAGTCCTTCCTCTGGACCTGGGGCAGTAAAAAACTCTGCTTTAATTTCTTCTATAAATATTGGTAATGCAGAGGAAGGTGGGGCTCAAGGAAGTTCAGGATACCAAGAGATGGTTCCAGAACATATTGACCCCCAAAATATTACTCTGGGGGATGTTTGGAAGGTTCTGGTTTCACTACAGAAGTTTGTGTCTAGTTCAATGGTTCAAAATAGTAAGACTAATATGGAGATAAAAAAATGTGTTGGAAATACATAATAATTGTTTGAATCAGTTGGAAGAACAAGGGAAAACTATGACAACTCAATTTGCAATAATACAGGAAGCCAATAACTCATTTATAAAAGATGGTTTAGTGATTCATAGGCAGAGAACCTAGAAAATTTTAATCGTAATAGAAATTTGAGATTTTTAAATTTTCCTCAAACTAGGTTACTATCTTCGATTGAATTACTTAAAAAATATATGACAGAGATTTTGGCAATTTCAATAATTGATGAAACCAGTATCTCTAAGATTTATTATATTCCTACTACTAGGTTAAGATATCAAGAAGAAGAGGGAGGTGGATACTGTCCAAAATTCCCCAAACCTGACATCATTCTTAGAATCATCTACTGATGATATACCACAAAGGGCTACCCTTTTAGTTACATTTTGCAGGGAAAGGGACAAATATCGGATTTTGCAAAAATATTTTCAAAATAAGGACTTTTTGTTTTGTGGACAGAAAATCCAAATCTTTCCGGACATTTCTCATGTCACACAATTTAGAAGAAAACAATTTTTGGCCTTGAAGCCTAGGGTGTTGTCTCTTGGGGCAACATTCCTATTAAAATTTCCCTGTAAATGTATAATTATTCATCAAAAGAATAAATTCATATTTCAAGATCCCTCTCATCTAGAATCTTTCCTAGTTAATAAAGAATAAGGATGAGGTAAGAATGGCTGCAATAAAATAAAATGTTCTCCCTATTTTCGGTAAGATGGTACTTACAGATTACTTGTTTAAATAGTACCTTTAAATATCCTCCCTTTATGAGGACTAATGGTTGTTGTTAACACACATTTAAAGATCTAAGACATGGAAGTAATATGTATAATTTGCCTGTGTTACAAAACTGTTTCTTGATTTTGTGCAAATGGAAATTTGTTTAAAAATCTCAATAAAATATAAATTAAAAAAAAACAAACAAACCAGATACCTAAAATGTAAATAATGTTAAAATTTGTACTACACGCACCATCCATTACCTGTTCCTCCTCTCTCAAGAATGATAATTAAAAACATTACCTTGAAAGTATTGTCATAGGGTGATTTCATATCATTTGAAATACATAACATGTACTTTAGCATCCTTCAAACAAAATAATATAAAACCATTGTTAAGCTTAAGCATACTGTCATGCCGATTAAGAACCAGGCTGTAAAGATGTGTCTGTTTATTGAAGATCTGTTTTATCTCCTGCTCTGTCCCTCCAGATGAGGGACAGAAACACGAAGATCCTACTACAACAATCTGTCCTACCACTTTAATATGCAAGATATGTCTGCCTGGCAAGTGTGCTGACTGAATAAAAAACCTCTCCTACTTTCAAACAGCTCCTGTGCCTGTACATGTTCCAATTCATTTGATACACCTCTGCTTTTGTCGATTCATCCCTTGGTGTGTTTATGTTCTCCACTTGCTTGATGGTCTAAGCTTAAGCTGACACATACTAAGAACATTAAGCAGTATTTGTGATTCAATCAAACATATATTTCCCAAGTTGTAAGCTTGGTTAAAAAGCAGGGTTTTCACCAGTTTACTGAATGTAAAAATGGAGCATTTCATTTTAGCATTCCATTTTAGGTAGGAAATTGCGTAATAGTGGGCCCTGTACACAAAAGAGACATTTCCGTGATTCGTCCAGTCTTATAAGCTTAAAGGAAGGAACAGAAAGCAAGCGTTGAGTCTCTGAGTGTAAATTACAAGTTGGCTGGTACAATTTCATGTATAATTAAGAAGATACTAAACCGTTAAGAGAGCTTTACTCTCCAGATTATAGCGAGCCAATGATATTGGATTAAGAAAGAGGAAATGTGTTGCCTCATAGGCATCCATGACATAACTCTAACAGCAGAATTGTGTACATACTGGAAAGCATGCAAGGTTGAGACAAACCTAGATAAAGACCATTGCCCTAGTGTTGCATGGACATAACTAACATATGTAAAACTGTTTTGAGGTCATTTTCAGCAAAGTAAGGACGAGCTCTATGTATCATCCTGAGCTTGTAAAAATAATTCCTTACTAGAAGATTGATGTGAAGGCAACGTGATAAGGTAGTATCCTATCCTTATAATTCCTAGATTACATAACTGGGAATATATAATAACAAAGTGTGGTGAATATCCAGGTACAATTTTGTGTGGGTAGGCAAGGTATTTGTGTAGATTTGTTTTCATAAGTTTAATATTATCATGCTACCCTGCTAAATTTAAAAAGACCTCCTAGGTAAACCCCCAAGACGATCCCTTTCTTACCCATGACATGATTTTATCTGCATACATTTGGACAGATAAAGGCTGGGGGGGGGGGGGGGAAGGAGGAGGGCTAGGAATTTTGAATGAGTAAGACTGACTCAGCTAAAACCAGGTTTTTCCTTCCCTCCCCCTATCTCAGGAAGGCCCATGAAGGGCATGATCCCAGTCCCCATGTGCATTGTCCCTCAAAGAGATGAGGATGGAGGGACAAGTGAAAGAGTATGAGAGGAGAAGTTTAAGGAAAGGGTTGCTGGGGGAGAGCACAGAACCCTCTAGCTTCTTAGTCCCTGTCCCTCTTCAGAACTTTCAGAACTTTTTCCATTAATTTGTAACCTATATTTAAAATCATGCGATGTACCTGAAGACTGGAAGATGGCCAATGTAACCCTGATATTTAAAAACGGCTCCAGGGGTGATCCGGAAAACGATAGATTGATGTGTTTGACTTCAGTGCTGTGAAAAATTGTGGGAACCATTATAAAGAATAAAATCACAAAACATTTAAATAGATATGGTTTAATGGGACACAGCCAGCATGGATTTACCCAAGAGAAATCTTGCCTCACAATCTCTTACATTTTTTGAAGGGGTGAATAAACCTGTGGATAAAGGTGAACCAGTAGGTGTGGTGTATTTGGATTTTCAGAAGACGTTTGACAAAGTCCAGCATGAGAGGCTTCTAGGAAAAGTAAAATGCCATGACATAAGAGGTGATGTTTTTTTGTGGATTGCAAACTGGTTAACAGACAGGAAACAAAGAGTGGGATTAAATGGTCTGTTTTCCCAGTGGAAAAAGTTAAAACAGTGGAGTGCCTCAGGGATCCGTACTTGGACCAATACTATTTAATATATTTATAAATGATCTGGAAAGAGGTACGACGAGTGAGGTGATCACATTTGCGGATGACACAAAATTATGCAGAATGATAAAATCTCGTGGATTATGCTAAATTGTAGAAGAAACTTGTGAGACTGGAAGACTGGGCTTCCAAATGGCAGATGAAATTTAATGTGGACAAGTGCAAGGTGTTGCATATAGGGAAAAATAACCATTGCTGTAGTTACATGATGTTAGGTTCCATATTAGGAGCTACCACCCAGGAAAAAGATCTAGGTGTCATAGTGGATAACACATTGAAATCATCAGCTCAGTGTGCTGCGGCAGTCAAAAAAGCAAATAGAATGTTGGGAATTATTAGGAAGGGAATGGTGAATAAAACGGAAAATGTCATAATGCCTCTGTATCGCTCCATGGTGAGACCGCACCTTGAATACTGTGTACAGTTCTGGTCACCGCATCTCAAAAAATATATAGGGGTTATGCGTAGATTTGTTCGCGCAACCCGGCGCACAAGTGTGCAGCCCCTTGCGCACGCCGACCCTGGAGTTTGTAACATGCGCGCGACTGCGCGTGCATGTTATAAAATCGGGTGTAGATTTGTTCGCGCTGGGTGTGGATTACTATAGATTACACCTTCAAGAAAGGGAGGAGACGAGTTTTGGTGTTGGGGTCTTTGGAAGCAGCAGTAGGGATCCCACCCGAGGCAAGGGCAGCTTAGGTACATCCCACAGGTTACTGCTCTGGCAAGACAAAGAGGAAGGTTCAATTAGGTCTTTCCTGCTAATTGGCTTTCTCCCCCGGAACACCCCCAAATGTCCCGCTCCCCTCCACCTTCCCCTCCCTTCCCCAATCTAACCCACCCCCCAGCCGTACCTAAATCCCCCCCTACCTTTATTTCATTTTTTATGCCTCGCTCCTGCCCCCGGACCACTTCCGGACTGGTGCCACGCCCCCTTCCCACCCCCTTCCTGCCCCTTTTTCAAAGCCCCAGGACATATGCGCGACCAAAACCCATTCAGCATCTGTTTGAACCGTCCTGACTTCTGCCCAAGTGTCCAAGGGATTTCATTTTTGCTATTTTAACTTTTTTTCAATTTTGCATCGAGATTGCCTCAGTCCCGGAAGTAACATTGCTGCTGGCATCTTCCAAATGTGGCCTACGCTGCATCGTAGAGTGTGGGGCTTTCCTCTGCCTTTGGACGCCTAACCCAGCCTCCCAGTAGCAGAGTCAGCTCTTCGATGCTGCCGCTGCTCTAAAAACTCAGCCGTGGCAGCATCAGCAGTGGCAAATCCACTCCCTCCGCCCCCCTCCCCCATGGAGATCCAAGACCTCTCTCTTTCTGGAGGCCCTCAGGAGGACTGCGATGCTCTCGCAGCTCTGAGCCCTGGCCTCAGCAGCACAACTCCACGCCGGGCCTCTCCTGTCCTTGGCAGCACCTTTCTGCCCAACCACACTGCCTCTCTCTCCCCAGAAGAATCCCAGGAGCAACTGCGGCAACACAAGGCAGCTATCACCACTTTTGCAGCCTAACGCTGCTTACAATAAATGCAGCTTTCCCTGTGCAAGCATGGGACATGACATGATGGCCTTACTTCTACGGCAGCCTCCCTGTCCTCCCCAATCCAGCCTCAGGCTCCAAAACCCACATCTAGGACCACCCTCAGCCAGCTCTGCTAGATCCAAACGTTGTGCCAGCAAGAGGTGAAAGGTGACCCTCTTCACTCAGGTAAATTCTAAATTTTCAAAATTTAGATTTTAGGACCATTTTGTCCTTATATTACATTGAGTGAAAAGTAATGGCCGGGCATCATGAGGCAGCCCATTCAAGCAAAGCTGTCAGCCCTCTGGGCAAGTGCACAACCACATTGTGCAATCTGCTGTCACCCCTGGGCTTGATGGTATGGTGATGAGAAGGATCTCCTGGGTTTACGGCCAGTGTATGTCAGATATCATAACAGGCAATAGGTCAATGTAGAAAATATTGTTTAAATCAGTATCTTACAGAGGTAAACAATTATAGGGAGAACTGAAAGTAATGTAGAGTGTAATTTTCTAGAAAAGGTAAAACGTTAATGAAAGAATATGGAGAAGTGAGAGTTCTGAGCCATAATCTCATGACCACCTTATAATAAGGTAGTTTGCATGCTGCTAAAACTGCTTACTTCTGAACTTTAATTTGCTAGACATTGTAGATTTAATGGTAGGAGTTAGTAAGATAAGGAGCTAATAATATATGTATGCATTAGGTAGGAAAGAGGACCTGCAACAACTGAATGATTGGTAGAAAAAAGAGAGATGCAGTAAAATTATTATTCAGGTATTGAGATTAGGGTTACATAATAAAAGTAATAGGTTGAACATTATGATTATGTCTATTATGGAGATTAATTGGCTTTGCACAAAATAGAGTATAAATAATTGAATGTTCCTGTTTTGAACAGAACTGCTTTAGAGTTTTGTCTGTGTAGCTCTCAAGTTTAAATCAAGAAAGAGGAGCTTCTGACTGCAGCCACCTTGGGTGTTGGCAGTCATTTTTTTCAGTCTAATTCAGGAGTAAAAACGAATCATGGAAATCTGTAAAACAGATTTTTCACAATAGCCCAAATAGCTGACAACACCCCTCCCCTCTTTTCCATTGATCTGAAATTTGGTTTTATCAACCCCTTTTCTTCCTCCACCAAATTCCTCCCCCTTGGCTCAGATATCTAAAGTCGGTATTTGCTTAGTGCAAAAGCCGGGTGGTCATCTAGGGTGCCATTAGTAGGGCTGTGCATTCATTTTTGCCGTATTGGCGATCCGCAACGTATATTACACTATTCGTAGTATTCGTGGGGAAGCGAAACGTACCGCGATTCCCCACGAATACACAAATCTTCCCCCAAATTATACGGCCGCCTAAATAAACATTTAAACAACCCCCCCCCACCCTCCTGAACCCCCCCAAGACTTACCAAAACTCCCTGGTGGTCCAGCAGGGGGTCCGGGAGCCATCCCCTGCACTCACACCCTCGCTGCCGGTTTCATCATGGCGCCAATAGCCTTTGTCACAGGGGCTACCGGTACTATTGGTCAGCCCCTGTCACATGGTCATCGGCGCCATCTTGTGCTCCTACCATGTCACAGGGGCTGACCAATGGCACCGGTAGCCCCCGTGACATAATATGGGCAAAGGCTATCGGAGCCATTTTGAGTACTGGCATCGAACGGACGGCGTGCAGGAGGTCGCTCCGGGACCCCCGTTGGACCCCCAGGGACTTTTGACCAGCTTAGGGGGGCCTCCTTACCCCCACAAGACTTGCCAAAAGTCCAGCGGGGGTCCGGGAGCGACCTCCTGCACGCCGTCCTTCTGATGCCATTACTCAAAATGGCGCCGATCGCCTTTGCCCTCACTATGTCACAGGGGTTACCAGTGCCATTGGTCAGCCCCTGTCACATGGTAGGAGCACAAGATGGCGCCGATGACCATGTGACAGGGGCTGACCAATAGCACCGGTAGCCCCTGGACAAAGGCTATTGGCGCCATGATGAAACCGGTACCGAGGGTGTGAGAGTGCAGGGGGATGGTTCCGGACTCCACGCTGGACCACCAGGGAGTTTTGGTAAGTCTTGGGGGGGTCAGGAGGGTGGGGGGTTGTAGTTAATTTTAATTTTAGCTGGGACACGAATAGAAATCGCTGTATTAACGCATCGGGGCGCCTTACGGCCGAATGCAACATATCTGCTCCCCGACGAATACGAATCACGAATGCAATGTATGGCGTCCCTCTGCACATCCCTAGCCATTAGATGAGGGGCACCCAAGGCACCACTAGCATCACCCAGCCAGTGGTGAAGGAGGAGAGGCCCAACAGCAATGAGGCCACAGCGGACCCCATCCTGCCACAGCCTGAAGATAGAATCGGCGGGCAGTGGGGCTGGTGAAATCTGTCCACCCAATGGAAGAATTAAGTATGCACCTTTTTTCTGTGACTGTGCTGGCGGCAACTACCACAGAGGCCTGCCTGGAGGCCACAGGCACACGTGGCATGCTCTGACTCCTCTGACTATACCACGTGTATAGCCTCCGCTGGCTCAATCGCAGAGAGAAAGCAATCAGAGACCATCTGTTCTGCTCAGGGCTGCTGTCTTTTTATTTTATTTTTATTGAATACAACTTAGAATCAACCATAATAGCATTACTTAGTAACAGACTAAATCTTTCCATATTATCATTTACATTCAATAGTATACAAAACATTTTTCAGCATTGTCTCCCCCTCTATACTCCCCCCTACTCTCCATCCCCTTACCATGGTTTGCGTTTTGGTTAATTTCTACCTGAAGCTGATAGGGATGAACCCCACAGTGTG
Source organism: Rhinatrema bivittatum (assembly GCF_901001135.1). NCBI lineage: Eukaryota > Metazoa > Chordata > Amphibia > Gymnophiona > Rhinatrematidae > Rhinatrema > Rhinatrema bivittatum. The sequence continues at coordinate 1,916,349 of NC_042624.1, read as the reverse complement.
CTCGAGCAGGTGTACCCCCTACCGCAGTCCCAAATACTCTTTCATCTGGTCTGGGATTGCCCAAGTCCAGAATGGACCCCAAACAGAGTGAAAACCTTTTTAATGTCTCATTGCGCATTGCTTCTAACCGACTCATGTAACAGACGCTCTCCTACCGACGTGTAAAGGACTCCAAGGTTGGAATAGCTTGTCTTCTCCAAAATGCAGCGATCTCGTATCGAGCTGCTCCATAAGCTTCAGCCCCAGAGCTGTCCAGTCATTAGGAAACATCGGTAGCAAACAAGCTTCAGAGTCCAATCCAAAATCTATTCCTAAAGCATCTTTTATCACACCTTGAATTTTATTCCAAAAAGGTTGTAAATGCCCACAGTTCCACCAAATATGCCAAAAAGTGCCCCCCCCCCCCCACACACACACACACATCGTTGCCAACATCCCTCTGAAATATTTGGGTATATCTTATGTAATCTCTGTGGTGTCAAGTACAAGTGACATATCTGTTCTTTATTAATAAAGCTAAAATTTAGCTTTCAGCCACCCAAGCAAAGCTTCCCTCCCACTCTGCTTCTCCCATCTGCCCCCCCCCGACCCCCCCCCAATCTTTTTCCCATTCTCTAATATACTTGGGCTTGCCTTTCATAGGAGGAAGTAGTAGTTGATCATTTTTTTAAATTAACTCTTTCTCTCCTCTTCTCGAGGATAATCTCAGACTCCGTAAGTGACCTTGCTATCCCCTGCCTCATTACTTCCTTGGCCAAAAAATGTATAATCTGTAAGTAACCAAACCAATCTCTTTCTGTCAGGCCATACCATCCAGGAAGTATTTGAAAAGGAACTATCTTACCCTCTTGACAGAACTGCTCCAGTGTTCCTAAACCGTTTTTTTTTTTTTTTGCCTATCCCTGGCCCAAGAAAAAGAATATTCCCCACTTGGACCAGCCTGCATTCTTCAGTGGGCATATATGGAAAAATATCATTTTCCTACAATATCTGCTTGTATTTCTCACAAATCTGGCACGTGAATGGGTTCTTCAATCCTTTCTGTCATCCCCTTTGATGACTGGCCCAAATGCAAGCTTGAAAAGTATTCTCCCACAGCCACTGTTGCTCTAGTCTAATATACTCTGTAGCTTAATTTTTCCTCTCTGTTGCCGCCCCAGAGAGCTTTGAGTTGTGCAACTACATAATAGCTCTTGAATCAGAGAACTGCCAAATCCCCTCTGGCCACTCTTGGATGTCTTTTTCACCAGATAAAGCTAAATCCTCTCCGCTGTAGAAGTTTCAAAAATTTTTCCAGGATAGCAATTGGTAGGGTTTGGTATAACAGCTCCACCTAGGCAATAAGTTCATTTTTGTGGTAGCTATTCTCCCTAACTAAGGGCCAGACTCATTAAGGCTTTTCTCTCATTTTGCCTAGTGTAATGTTTCTGAGTACCACGCATTTACCTTAATTGCAACCTGATGCCTGACGCAATACGTTGCGTCTGATTACGTAAATTGTGAAGCACAACATGTGAAGCTTTTTTGACCCGGACATATTGTGATATGTGAGCAACTCCAATCACCGTTTAAATTTTCAGTATTTCAACGGTTTAATCGATGCGGCGTTTTTGGAGGTTATGCTGACTAGCGTTGGAAACGTATGGGGGTCATTGGCTATATGTGTCTTTTTTGAATGGTGTGTACACAGAAGATAATTATTCTTGGCTACAATTGTATCATGGTGAGGCATAGTGAGATACTTGGGATTTATATGAGTGTGAGGATGATGAGGTATAATTAATCAAAAAAAGCCTCCATGTATAGGATATATATGAATATGAAGGCTCCAGGATATGTTATCTACTGTGTGATTCATTAGTCCCTGAGGAAGCCTAATTAAAAAGGCGAAACGAAGATATCTTTTGTTGGACAAGGACAAGGATAAAGAGTTCAAAAAAATCTCCAATTAAAGTTGACTAGGAGTTAACACACCTGATAATGATATTGTTGTAAACAGATTGATGCATTTAATTGAATGTATTTAATTGTAAATTTATATAAAATATCTTTTGTGCATACATATGTTTTTAAATGATGGGATGTGTGTGATTGTGGAATGAATGTGCTAGTTCAGTTTTAATATGTTTATGTAGGGGAATTTGTTGTGAAATTCAATATATGGTTACACATTGATTTATGATGTGATCTCTGCTGTGTGATATATTTATAGGCCTGCCTCCTAGGCATGTGCACAGCCATTTTCCCCACATTTAAAGGTCCAGTGGCAGGAATGGTCAGCAATGCTCCTTCACAGACATCAGCAGAGCCGTCCTATTTAAGGCCAGCTCTCCCCCTTCCCTGGTCCTTGGCAACCAGGTTCCTCTCTAGTGGATGCTGGCTTCCTGCTCTGGTAGTTCCCTGGAACTAACGCTCTGCTCTTGTTTCCTGTTCCAGCTTCCTGCTTCCAGTGTTTCCTTGGCTTGATCCTCTGGCTGACCTGCTGCCTGGTTCTTTGACGCTGACTGATCATTGCCTTCCCTGATCTTCAGCCTGGTTCTTTTGACTCCATGCATCTTGCATCACATAGGATTCATCCACTTGAAGGCCTGCACCTTCCAGCTGGCCCCAGCACCAAGGGCTCAACCTGACGAATCTGGGCTGGTAGTGGTGAAGCATCAGCTGGGCCTCTGCTTAGACTGACTCCACCTGCCAATGGTGGGGACCTGCAGGCTTCCTCCCTGCAGGATGCATCAACACGCCCTCAGTCTAAGGGTTCACATCGCAACATGTATATTTCGATAAGAGCACTCTATATGATCCAAGTGTCTGAAACACTTTATGAGTAATCTTTTTAAGTCTCTTATATCCCTAGCTTACCAAAGAGAGCTAGATTTTATTTTGCTAAAACAAATGTATTAATGACAGGGCTAAGCTTATGGGCCAATGTAGTCATTATATCAATCCAGGATGCCACTGCCATATCCAAATTATCATAACTAACATTATGAAGAGATGATGGTAAAAGCTTGATTAAATCTTCAGATCTTATTGGTCTACGTATGGGAGTATAGTAGGATCTTGCATCTTCTGAGTCTACGAAATAAGGTTTAAGATTTTCCTTGATGAACCCCGCTTGGTCCGACTCTACCAAGAAATGCATAATCCACCCCAGTCTAATGGCCAAGATTTTGGCCATGATCTTCATTAGAAAGTTTGTATATAGAAGCCACATAATGTTGCATCTTTCCAAGGTTTAGGTAAAATAGTAACGCCAGCCACTTTCATCGATTCAGGTAACTCAGGAGACTCTATTAAGGCATCATACAATTTTACTAGATGGGGTACTAAAACCACATTAAAAGTTATGTAAAAGTTTGTGGTTTTCCATCTAATCCCATTGATTTACTATACTTTAGAGTGTATATGGCTTCTAATATTGTATGCCCAGCTATTTCCTCATCCGTTGAGCTGTTTCCAAGGGCACTATAGGTAACTACACCTCACTAAAGTACTGTTCTATGTCTGCCTCTAGAATGTCATTATCCTGGGTATATAAATTCACATAGATACACTAATCTATCCCTTATTAATCCAGGCTCTCCTACCTAACCTCCTCCCTTTACTTTCCAAATTTGATTTTCTACCAGACTTCCTTTCAATTTCTATGCTAAATTCAACTGGCTTTATTGCCAAATTCAAAATAGGTTTGTTTTGTCATGTCCAGAGTATGCTGAACTTCATCTGATAATACTTTTGTAACTCTGCCTAACCCTTTCCAGCCCCGATTGCTTAGGTTGCTTGATGTTGTCTGCTGCTGTCTCTTCATGCCTGAATGATTGCTGCTGCCCTCCTCAGCAGGCAATGAGGCCTGCCATCTCTGCTCTTGAGCTGAAAGTAGAAGTTAAAAATGATTCCTTGCCATACTGTCTGTCACTTTTTAAAGATCCAGGATGTGGCAAGCAGCCTGTGGGGAGGCGCCATCAGCAGGTAGGGTGATTTTCACTCAGGGCACCATTTGCCCTAGATCACTGCGAATATCCACCTCTTGTTGTGACAAATATATAGAATATGCAAACAATTTCTTACAGAAGACTTTCTTTAACTATACAGTTATGATTGAACTAGCTTCCCCAGATGCACATTTTAAACAAAAAACAAATATGGAGGGGTGCATTGGGGAAAAAGTTACCGTATACTGAGGCAAGGGAGGTAGGGAAAGAGGTCATTTTTCTGACTATCTCCCCTCTCCCTTGCAGGATATCAAAGTCAGGATGGCTATCAGACCGCTGAATGCTCCTACAGCCCTGCAAATCCCCAGATGCCCTTGCCCCACACTTGCTTATAACTGTAATCCCATCATGCCCAAGGTGGAGACATCCCAAATATCAGATGTGCTGACCAGCCCCTTTTCTTCCTCCTATCACTGGCTAAGGTAGGCGCAATCCCCCACTCGTCCTCCCTTCCGGTTTTGGTGGGTGTGGGATGCTCAATTAATACCAGTGCCTGCACACTGACTATGACACTGGGCATTATAATGATTTGGTGATCACAAACATATCAAAGTCTGCCTTCATTATGAATGTGTCCAGATCTGTGATTTTGTTAAGGCTTTGAGCATTTGCACTCATGATTCGATGCCAGGGATGACCAAGTCCTGTCCTCAAGAGTCACAAACAGGCCCAGTTTGTAGATATTCACAATGAACATGCATGAGATATAGTTGCTTTTAAATCTATCTCCTGCATCTTCACTGTGGATATCCTGAGAAACCGGCCTGTTGGTGGCTCTTGAGGACCGGAATTTGTCACCACGGCTCTCTGATGATGCTCTGCCTCCCTCTCTCCTAAATATCTTTTGTTCTCTGTTTGCTGTTTCTCCTGTTTTATTGCATGCTATCTACCTCAGCTATTTTGCTTATGGAGCAGAGCCGTTTGTGCCTCCTTTCCACCCCAAATAGTTACTTTAAATGCTGGTCTAAGTAGGATATGAAGTAATGGCTAAGAACTATAGTAACATAGAAACATAGAAACATAGAAATGACGGCAGAAGAAGACCAAACAGCCCATTAAGTCTGCCCAGCAAGCTACGCACTTTATCCATTTTTTTTTCCCTTTTTCTCTCTCCCACCTGTTACTATTGGCTTCCAGTACCCTCCAGCCCTAATTCCCCTCCACCCAATTTAGAGAGCAGCTCTGTATCTGCATCCAAGTGACATCCAGCTCAATTAGGGGTAGCAACCGCTGTAACAAGCAGGCCACCCTCTTGCCCCATACTCTTACCCACCCCTGTTTTTATTTTTTTGTTTTGTTTTATTTTATTTTATTTTTTTTTTGGAAATAGCAGCCCTCCATCCTTCCGCTCCATGAAGGTGGTACCTCTCCTGGATGGAAATTGAACACACTTTCTGTGGAGACATGAAAGTAGCATTCAAAACTGGGATCAATGTAAACAGGTGCAGCCAGATATCTTATTAAAATATCTCTTTGGAAATACTTTTCAAAATCTTTTTTGAAAGGGACTTATTTAAAATATAGGGTATATGACAAATACATCACTCATTTTGTAATCATGCTCTCAAAGTCTTTTCTAAAAATGTTTTAAAGTACAAAGAAAGTGAAAAAAGTAAATATTCTGAGCTTCTCAAAGTAAGGTAGCTGAGTAAATTTAATAATAATAATCCAAAACAGAGTCACACAGAAACTTTTTTTCAAAGGGCAAGGAGCCAGATGAAACAGTGTTTGAAATTCATGGCCGGAGGCACCCAGCTTTGAGAAACTCTGGGAAGTAATAAAAATGTTTATTTACTTTCTGAGCATTGCAGTTTAAAATAATAATAATAAAAAAAAAGACCCAGGGACAATAATAAAAAAAAAGTCGGGTGATGTATTTGTGCTATATATTATGTAACCTATATTTTATATGAGAGTACCCTTACAAAACTTTTTTTCTAAATGATTTTTCAAAGAAAGTTTTTCTTCGTAAAAATTATCTGGATACACCCGTTTACATTGATCTAAGATTCATAAACCACTTTTGTGTTCCTAGATCCTTTTCTTCCCAGGTTCATCCCTAGTCTCCAATATATACAATAACTTCCATGCGACAGTCTTTGAGCTACGGCTAGAAATTCTTCCCCTTCCCTTCTCATATACAGGAAGCACTTCTGAGAAGGTCATGGACACAATTTGAGGTCTCCCAGAGTTTGTGGTGATAAACCCTCCACTCTTTTTTTGGATGCGTTTGTGCCTTCAATACCACATATAAAGGACACCGTAGCATAGCGCACAAAACTGCACAAACGCCACTTCACATGCTGGAAAGGCAAAATTCTGCTTTGTGCTTTACAAAGAAATGTTTTCAGTTGTAATTTTTTTGCTTGCCAAAGTTTATTTAAATCCATAGTTAATAAGTGACTGTGATGAAAAATTATGCACAGAGGCTTATCAACTATGAGTGCATATTAAAACTATGCACAAACATAGCTTTGTAACCCGATTAGCCAAAAAGTTTTAACTAAATCCCAATGAGGTATAGTTAACGCTTTTGTGAAAAGGTTCACATCAAAACTATGAAGGTCATTTTTCAAATCATGTTAGGGCCTTATCACAGGCGTTAGGGCCCTAACGCCCATGATAATACCATAACACATGTGATAAATAACGCATCATGAGATATGTATGCAAATTTGAACAATTTAGTCAAGTGGGAGGAGTTAATGAAAATAAGGGATGCTTAGCATTGCTATCGGGCCTCCCGCTGGACTGGCAGGGACTTTTAATGTGTTTTGGAGGGTATCGGGAGGAAAGGATAGAACAGGGAAGGCAGCCATGGGGGGAGGGAGGAAAGGATTGAACAGGCCCGAGAGACTTGAATGAAACATCAAATATAGAGTCCTCTTTGATTAATTCCAGTGTACAAACCATCGTATATCAAGATCTTTCCATTTAAACAATGTAATGATGTTAATAGATAATCAGAACTTGCTAGTTTAAGAAAAAAAACAATAAAAGAAAGATCAGCAGGGAAGGAGGGATTGAACAGTGATTTTCTTAAGTTATTGGTTTGTTTCTGAGTGTGATTTCACCATTGCATAAGCCCCCTAGGTTATATCCTTGACTTATCCACAGGTGACAGATAAATCTTGATTTTGGGGGCCCCAAAAATACCCTTGACTTATACATGAGATTGACATACAAATTAATATGAAAGCATCAGGCCCCTTAAACTCCTTGAACCACAGTGCTCCACAAATGCACCCCCTGAACAGACTGCACCATCCCTCATACCTCAAGGGCTGCTGCAACCCCCAGCCCATCACAGGATCCATCAGCAACATCATGAGCAAGCCTGAGGCACCGCGCGGGAACAACTCAAACGGGAACAGAGCATCACCTGCTCTGAGGGTTTGGCATGGCTGAGCTTGGCCGGGACATGCGGTGATCATGTTGGGATGTCCCCCAGAAAAGGCGGTTCCTGTGCTGTGCCAGCGTTTAAAGCCCGCACCCAACCCATGAACTCACCTCTCCCCTTCTCCTATTACTTACCAGTTTTTCCTCTTTGCATCAACCCCACTTCTCCCCTCTTCTCCTCCTTTTAGCAGTCTGTGATCTTCATGTTGTGACCTAATCTCTTCAATAGGGAGATTCAGGTTCTTTATATGCTATTATCAAAACCTGTGACTCAAGGAGAAAATGTGAGTCCTTCTTCACCCTTAAATCCTTGATGACCAATGTGCAAGGGACCACATCTTACTTAAACATAGTAAGACAGAAGAACAAGTATATAATAGTGAGTAGGGTGTGTGAGTGAGTAGTTGGGAGGAAGAGAGGGACTCTTTCTCTCCTTAGGTCTCTCTCCTTAGAAGCAAGTTTTGAAAACCCAGGAAAAAAGGTAAACTTTTAAGAGCAAACAGAGCAAACTTGCCTTTAGTAAAAAAAAAGAAGAAACGGCTTGCCTTAAGGAAGCTTGCATAAAAAGTTGCATAAAAAGTTGTTTGTCAGAATTGATAAAGACAAAAAGATTATCAGAATCCTTTGAATTGGGCACTATGAACATTTCAACATGATACTGTTTAAAATTGATGACATTTATTATCTTTCTCTGTAGAAATAATTTAGAAACATGGTGTACTTGGTACACTAATATACCTGGTACACTTAGGTGGTACACAGAATAAAATATTTTAAATAAAGAGAATAAAATAACATTAAAAACATCTATATTGATTGACTTTTTATTTATTTATTTATTTATTTATTTATTTAAGGCTTTTATATACCGAGTTTCTTGATACAGATCAAATCAGCTCGGTTTACATCGAACTAAGCAATTAACACGTTTCAGGTCTGCACTGAGACCTTTCATCAGGGAGTTAATCCTCTTCCGATGTCTCGTCGGTCAGTGTTGGGCCATTGCCTGCTAGGTTCCAAGTGTAGGTCTTACGACTCTGTCGAAGGCTGAAAACACTGTAAGCTAACGGAAGCGTCCATTTAAACATGGTGTAGAGATAGCTGTGCAACCAATCTCCATCGAGCTCTAAACGTATGACGTGTGCAACCAATCTCCATCGAGCTCTGAACTTATGACATTCGCGGACCGCGAATCAAAAAGGTTAAAGAAAGAGGAAGCAAACTCCATTCAAAGCGCAAACATTTAAACTTCAAAGATCACAAAATTGAATTCCAATCTAATAATTCATTTAACCCTGTTGGTGCTTGTGATTGCAAAGTAAAGATCCAGAAGGCTTTAACCTTTTTGATTCGCGGTCCGCGAACGTCATAAGTTCAGAGCTCGATGGAGATTGGTTGCACACGTCATACGTTTAGAGCTCGATGGAGATTGGTTGCACAGCTATCTCTACACCATGTTTAAATGGACGCTTCCGTTGGCTTACAGCGTTTTCAGCCTTGGACAGAGTCGTAAGACCTACACTTGGAACCTAGCAGGCAATGGCCCAACACTGACCGACGAGACATCGGAAGAGGATTAACTCCCTGATGAAAGGTCTCAGTGCAGACCTGAAACGTGGCTACGTCGGTGACCCATCAAACCATCAGATAAGTCGGGGTGTTGTAGGAGCTTCTGTTGTAAGCCATAAGAGATTGCCGGTTAAGCCTCCTTGGGTCACGTCCATCAGCGGCTTTTCAAGTTTCATACCCTTTGTTTGGGATCAGGTATCAAGGCTGCGAGGAGCGTTCATTTGATAACACTTTGAATTATTTGAACACTTGAGTGCATTTTTGCATCACTTTCTACAGAGTTACAAATTTTTTTAGATTATCATATAAAAATTTCTTTAAAAAAAGTTCTTTATCAAAAAGCTGTTTTGACTGCAATATTGTTTTGTACACACATTGCACACATTGGTCGGAGGAGGGATGTTTATGATTACACTTTATAGTCATATTACCCCGGTTGGGGATTTATGATCTTGTATATGAAACATTCCTTACCTTCCAAAAAATTGTTTTTGTTCTATTAATAGTTTAAAAATTGTTTTCATTCGTTTCACGAGGATTTCAAAGTTTTTGAAAGAGTTGTTACATCTATCATGAAGGTTCTATTTTTGAGGTTCTATTTAGTACAGTAAAGATCCTTCTACAATTGTTTGGGTGCCCATTGATAATTGTTAGCAATGAATGATGACATAGACCTAATTCGCATCTCAGAGACATGGTGGAAAGAGGATAACCAATGAGATAGTGATATACCAGGATACAAATTATGTCGCAATGACAGAGAGGAGCATCTTGGTTGCAGGGTGTCCGGGATGGCATAGAGTCCAACAGGATAAAGATCCCTCATGAGACTAAATATACAATTGAATCTTTATGGGTAGAAATCCCTTGTGTGTTGAGGAAGAGAATAGTGATAGGAGTATACTACCGTTCACCTGGTCAAGATGGTAAGATGGACAGTGAAATGCTAAGAGAAATTAGGGAAGCTAACCAAACTGACTGGGTAGTAAAACATCAGGGCATGCTAGAGAGATAAAGTTCCTGGATGGAATAAAATAGTATTTATTTATTTGAAAATTGTATGTACTGTCATTCAGAATTTTGCTCATTCAGTTTACAAAGAAAGAAAATAGTAGTTAAAAATAGTCAGAAAATACAATGAAATATAAAATAATAAATTATAACAGCAACATAAAACCAAGTTAAGGTCATAAAAGTGTCAATCTTAAGATAAAAACAGAGTTAAAGTATCAAACATAGAACATGGTAAAGAAGAGGGGGTAGACCCTGGGCTGTACCTCCAGCCGCAACTGGAGGGACTCCTTGTGCCAACAGACCATTGTCGCTTCCCTAGCCCAAGCAGGTTTTGATGCTACTGGATTTTTGTCTTTGAATGGAGGCACTCGAGCTGACTCCCATTCTGAGGCCGATACATCTTTCAACCTGGGAGTGTTAGTGGTTCCTGTTACCTCGTTTCCCAGGAAAAGCAAAGGAGAAGCACCATCGCTGGCTTTGATGCTACTCCATTGTTAGTATTGGCTGAAGGGCCCTTCTCTCCAGTTTCCCTGGAGGGTCGTACTGATTTGACGCTCTGCGAGACAATGCCTTCTCCTGGTCAGCAGCCAGTGCTACAGCCAGTGATAGGAATTGCTGATGCAGTGAGGGCACCAACTGGGGGTGAGATATTATCTTTTGTTCCCAGTCATGCTAAATACTACCTATAGCTGAAACCAAGTGTTATAATGCTGGATTCCTTGTGGGATGCTTTTCATTAGAATTCTCCATATCTTCTCTAGTGACCGTGACTACTAGTATGCATCCTACTTTACAATCCAGCCAGAGTTCCTTAGAAGCTTGTCAGATTAAGACTGTGACCTAAGAGAAATGGTCAGAATCTACTGAGACTGTTCAAACTGATTTGGTTAAAGTCACTTTATCCACACAGATAAGGCTGGAAAATATGGAGAATGCTTCTAAATATTTAAATCTATGTGCGCTCAATTTTCCAGAATTGTGTCTGTGTGCTCCTATTGCTATCTTCAAAGAAAATGTATTGAAGGTATTGTTAATACCTACTGAAGCCTTTCTCCTATTACAAAGGCCATCTTTATACCTTTATTCATGGATGGAAATACAACCAGGTGCTTCAACCAGTAAGACAGAAAGATACTTTAAATCTGTCTGAGTATTTGGGAAGATCAGCTGAATTGGTGATTTTATCCAGAGGGACATTATTGGTATCTTTTGCCGTTGCTCAAGACCAAGATTCTGTTTTGATAATTTTAGGCATAGGGCTGCTCTTTTCTTTGGACAAAAAATGTGGATTTGCCCTGACGTGTTTAGAGTAACTCAGGCACGAAGAAAGAAATTTCTGGCAAAGTGCCAGGAGGCCATTGACTTAGGGACATTGTGGGGTAGATTTTACAAAATTACGCACATGCGTACTTTTGTTCGCGCACCAGGTGCAAACAAGAGTACACGGGATTTTAATAGATACACGCGTAGCCGCACGTATCTGTTAAAATCCGGAAGCAGGGCGCTCAAGGCTGAGCAAAATCGGCAGCCTGCGTGCACCAAGCCGCACAGCTGGCCTCCGTTCCCTCTGCCTCCCCCTCCTTCCCTTCCCTTCCCCTACCTAACCCACCCCCCAGCCCTATCTAAACCCCCCCTACCTTTATTCCAGAAGTTACACCTGCTCGAGGCAGGCGTAACTCGCGCGTGCCTGCTGCATGATTCCCCGGCCCGGGAGAAATTTCGGAGGCCTTGACCATGCCCCTGAAATGCCCCTGGGCCGGAACCACGCCCACAGCCCTGCCCCCAGATGACGCGCCGCCGTGACATGTCCCGCCCCCCCCCCCCCCGATACACCCCCAATACGCCCCCCTAGCAAAGCCCCAGGACTTACACGCGTCCCGGGGCTTGCACGCGCCGCCGAGCCTATTCAACATAGGCTCGGCGCGCAGGGGGAGGTTGGGGCAGGTTTTCGGGGGGGGGGGGGGGATACGCGCGTATCTTACGCGTATACCCCTTTGAAAATCTGCCCCTGTGTGTAATTCATTTTCCTTGGAAATGTTTTCTTCAGTTTGAGAATGTTAAATATATTTTCTTTGAACCAGAAGAGTTGTGTTTCTTACTAAATTCAAAAAGAAACTATTGTTAGGGGTCTAGAGATCTTTCACTGCTCTAATTATAGCTATGCACCTGTTTTTCTTCCTCTGATGAGATTTCCTATTTTTATTTCATTATGTTTTGGCTTGGAACCAATGGCTCCCCTCAATTGTGGACTTAAATATAAGTGTCATTCTGATGACTTTTTTCTTTTTTCTTTGTATTACTTGTTTTTCTTGATATGACAATTATTGTTACAAGATTTTAGTACGTGTTTTCAATACATTGCAAATATTCACACATACTGAAACATACGCGTGTATTTTCAGAGCTGAACTATCCCGTGTTTTATAAACTGTGCAGCAACCCCACTGCACAGTTGAAAAAATACTAGACTAAATCTCGGTCCATCCCCTTACACATTCAAACTCAGTAATCTCGAATAGTTGTGAAAGTTTTTGTCTAAGATGGACAGATTTAAGTTTTGAGCAACATCAGGGCACAAAAAGTGCAAATAGGCCACAATTCAGTTATTTTCGCAGTTTTGTATCAATGCCTGTTCTATAAAAGGGGAAAAATTGTGTTCAAGTGAAAACTTGTGATTAAAGCACTGGGGCGCTTTTAGCAAAATGTGCTACATTAAAGAATTAGGAACAAATTACGCAGTGCTTACTTCATAACTTGTGGCTTCCATGATTTTCTTTTGTGGATTTTGTTCTTTTTTTCTGCAATGGAGAGAACTAAAGTACATGCAAACTGATTTGTAGCGTTTCTGCTATTTGATGTCTTGCTTTTGCCCACAATATAAATAAGTGGCTTAGATGAACAAGTCCACACTTTTTTTATTTTAATGCATAGAAATGCATTCAAGGCTTACATTCTTGGCTTCCTCTATGCTGCACACCATTGCGTTCACTTTGCTCACACTCACACACTCTCCTCTCCGCCTCTCACACCAGACATGCAACTTCTCACTTCTGAGCCTTCTCTTTAATGTCACCTGCCCTCTGCAACAAACTTCATTCTCGCTTGCATCCAAGATTCTAATTGTCTTTTTCACTCTAGGACCAAATTAAAAACCCAATTTGTTTTCACTGACAGTTAATTGAATTTTTGTTTGAATACATTAGTTTCCAAGCCATCAAAATTCAACATTGTCGTCCTTTTTGGAGAGGACTAGGGCATTATATTGAATTTAAGATTTAGGAAAATCAGGTATAATCAGATTGAGATGTATTGTTTGGAAATGGTAGACCAAGTCCTCTACTAACCAGTTCTTTTGATATGTTTTAATTGCTTTAATTAGTTTTAACATACATTGCAAGGAGAAGGACGATCTGAACACAGGGCTAGGAGTCAACATTTTTGAACACAAGTACAAATTAGCAACGGTAAATTCAGCTGCATCCTAATTCATATCCCAGTTTTGATGAGATGCTAAGATCAGATGATGACCTGATCTTTTTGGCCGGCATTAACCCAGCTACGTTATTAGTGTCTTTCTGCAGAGAGAAAGATAAAATTAATATATTGCAAAAATATTTCCAAAATAGAGAACACCTATTTTGTGGTTACAAAGTTCAAGTGTTTCCAGATGTCTCGCGTGCCACACAATACAGGAGGAAGCAATTTCTTTTATTGAAACCTAGAGTATTGTCCCTAGGGGCAACTTACTTTTTGAGGTTCCCCTGTAAATGCCTTTTAGTATACCAAAAGAATAAATTTATTTTCCAAGACCCGACACATCTGGAGACTTTCTTGATTGATAAAGAAACCGGCTGAGATATAAGTAGTTGGAAAAATAGATATATCCAGTTTATGGTAATTTTGAATTACTATTTTCCTAAATATGTTTTATGTATTATGATTATGCCCTCCCAATTAGAGGACTATTACAGTGCCATATAGAATGATTGATACCTGTAATATTGTTCTTTTGATTTAATTTCATGATATGCAACTGTATTTCTTTGATTTTTTGCATATTTTATAATTTGTAAAAACTCTAATAAACTATAAATAAAAAAAAAAAAAAGAAAAAAAAAAAAAAACTACATATTTATGTTCAATTCTAATTGCCTTAACACCCCATGCAATGAGGGTGAGTGGGTCAGCCAAACTCATCATCATGAGAGCTCCAGGACATGTTTGTTGTGTCTGCCATCCTCTCTCTGATCGCTCATCATAGTTTAACCAAGCAAATCCCTTGTATGTGGCATGAGCACTGACAATGGTGTCCAGGTATGACCACATTGCCAATTGCTGTGACAGGTCAGCTTGGACAACTATTGAACAAAGGACTGTACCCAGTTATTAATCGTCCTTGGGACATGCTTGGGACCCATAGGAGCTTCCTGCTACCTGCATCCCTTGCACGACCCTTACTCCTTTCTGCACCTTTCATCAAACTAAATATGTTGACGGTTTGGCGACAGCATATGCGGCACCTGAGTGAGCACGTGACACCCTGCCAAAGCTGCTTCATATTGTTGAGGGCAGTTAAGTCTGTGCTAGCAGTGGTGGTATTCCGTAATCCCTCCGCTGCCAATGATGACCATGTGAACTGGATACTGATGAGGAACTCTTAATTCCCAAGGAGTCGGAGTGGTGGGGGCGTACCACTGACTGTACCACAGGAGCTGGAGCAGGATCCGCATTGATGGTATTCTGGAGATCTGGTGAGTTGAATGGACCAGCACTCTAGCTAGAAGCTGAAGCACAGGCAGCAACTGGGGCCAAGAGAACTGTTGCCACAAACTCTTGCAGTGCAGGCAAGCTGCTGCTTTGGGCTTGCGGGCACATAGTATTCCTGGAAGTCCATTGCCCCATGCCCAAGGATGCCTCCATTGATAATGCGATTGGGCTCCCTAATAAAAACCAGGAGGGCTCTAATATGGCCACACAGGACAGGAAAGAGGTATAGCCTCTGTGGCCTTCCAAGCTGATATGTGCACCAATGGTGCGCTGTACAGAAAAGCAGAGTACATGACTGGGCTCCCGTAGCTGATATCACCCTGTTCCTGAGGGGTTGAAACCGCCTGGATGTCTGGCTGTGTGGTCCCCATGAGGTCCCCACCCCACTGGCTTGAGGGCCAATGGGGAAGACTGAGGGATGCAATCACCTCCGGTAAGGTGACTACCTCCTCACTGTGATACCATTCACTGAAAATGCACAAATTGACAGGTGGGTCCCTAGGAGAGAAATGGGACCTTGTCTGACTCCTCCCTGAGGTGCCTTGTGGTCTTTTGTCCCTGTGCCCCTGCCGGTGTCTTTGGATGGCAGTATTCCCAGTGATTCTTCCTCAGGTACCATCAAGCTAGGGTGATAGAACATAGTAGAAACCTCAACTTTGTGAGACTTTCCTCACTCCAAATGATGTCAAATCTTCACCAAGGTGCACTGTTCTGTTCGTACATCTCACTCTGCATGTAAAACTGGCCCCTGAACCCTAAACCACCACCATACCTCACCTCGAGCTATTAGCTGGCCCGCCTGTAGTGATATAATAGTTGAATATTGTAAAGATCACCCCAGAGGTGCGCTCTCTCTCTTCATCTCTAAATGCAATCTTTAGTGCAAGTTGCATTTTGGGCATATTGCACACCTCAATGCCAGAAAAAAAGGTGTAGTTATTTCTGGCATTAAAAGCATGTGATACTGCCCTTTATTTTAATTAATCCTGCCAAATCCCGCTCCTTCAAAAATTTGCAGTTGCGTAATGTGGTAACATGATTAGCACATGCATTATGGCGTTAACGCATGTGTTAATGTTTTATTCCAGGTGTTAACACCATAATGCATTTTGATGAATGACCCTGATGAAAAAAAAAAACAAACCTCAACTTCTTAAATTTTATTTCTGTATACATTAAAGAACCAGATCAGATAAGCCTAAATTTTAGTACAAGTAGAAGGAAATATTACTTAGAATTGCTTCTCATGTGATAGCTGAGAGGAACATTAGATTTACTTACCTTACCCAGAATGGTAACACATAACTTCCTTAAGTACTGAAAAACTTATCCTAGTGGTTAAAGCAGCAGGCTATGAAGGAGGGAATCATTGGGTTAAATCCCACTGATGCTTCTTGTGACCTTGAGTAAGTCACGTCACACTCCATTGCTTCAGGTACAACTGAGGTTGTAAGTCCTTTTGTGCAGGGAAATATCTATGGTACCTGAATATAACTCACCTTGAGATTCCAATGAAATGACATGAGCTAATCCCACATTAAGAAACAGAAGGAAAAAAGAAAGAAGCTTAAGTAGTCCAGTAGGAAGATTCATTTTAACTGCAATTTGGAATGAAAGATAGAAAGATCAAAAGGTTGAACGAATAACCATTTTCATTTGTATTCCTGTTTTCTTCCTTTGGCCAGCCAGATAAATAAATAAATAAAATATAATTAAATGGTGACAAGGAAGGAAAATCGTACTCAGTCAGTTCTTCATATGAATGTTTATCTCACTGGTAACAAGGAGCTCCAATGTGCTTGTGCTATAGTTTCCTTGCTATGAATAATCAGCTGCATCTTTGGCGATGCATTTCTGAAATTACCCTATAGGCAGAACCTTTTCAGATGGTATTCCTTTCCCTCTTGCCATATATAAATACTTTAGAAATATAATAGATTGTCTAAGTCAAAGAATCTGAGACGCTGCTAACCAGTTCAGTATTAATGTGCACTTTATCTCTGGAAGGACAGTACTATGACAACCTGATGTAATGCATCGTGAGACCCACGTTGTTCTCTGCGAAACTGTCAGCCATTAAGAACACTGTGGAGGCTCAATGTCTTCCAGCTTAATTTGAAAGGGATGAATCTACACAATTTCTGGCTTGATTGACTGAGTGTTAATAGCAAGCTCCCAGAGACCCAGGTGTTTATTATTATTATCACCTTCCCTAGTTCTGCCAGAGTATCAGGACAGGAAATGAACCTGCAGCTCGGAGGCTTTTGTGGGTTTTGGTTTTTTTTTCATCTCTTACTGGAACATTATTTTAAGCATATTAAGAAACCTACATGGATTGTAATATCTCAGTACTTTAAAAACTTTCAGGTGAATGTTAAAAGATTTAGACGAGTAAGTAGACATTGCTTGCATATTCCGCATAAATTCACTTTCACAATCACACGAGGGCACCTAAATAAGGAGTGGTCTAGGGGTATTCTAGGGCGGGGCCAAACACTTACCACTTAAGTTGCTATTTTGAAAGCCACTTAATACATAAACATTTGCAAACTTACTCATGTATTTATATACATACGTTTTACCTGCATAAGTGATATTAAAAGCGCTTATTGGGTACTGTTGGGTAGGCTGGAGATCTGAGAAACTGGGGGGAAATCAGGCAGAAGAGCCAGTTGGGTCTTGATGACCTGGAAAAGGACTGGGTGAACTGGTGGAGGAATTGGTAAAGCTGGTAATTTCCTTGACGTGCATGTTTTAAAACTGGCCAACTTACGCGTGTAAATCCCAATGTACACAACTATTTTAATTTTGCATGTAAAATATATGCTAATATATTTTTTAAATAGGAAAAATGTGTATTCAATGCATTAAAATACTCAGTTTCAATGCATTGTTTATATTGAATTTGTGCGTACGCCTGCATATGTTGAGGGGTAAAGATACGCATACTTTCAAAAACACACATATATCGAACACTAAAACATGGAAAGACTATGCACGGCTATGCACACAAGTGTAAGCTACCATGTGCATTTGTTTGTTTACAAAAAATGGGGTGGAGAAATAATATCCCATTTTACTAATGCTGGAAAATGAACATGCAATGGAAAAGCAGAATGGAATTGATAAATTACATAGGGAATATATATAGCATTTTTTAGACATATTATATTCCCATGGGCTTCAGACTGCTAGCATTTTAGAAAAAGCATATAATGATATCAGGATATACATTTTGAAGCAACTTTCTGATAACAGAATTTCATAGACACTTCCAAGGCATAGAGAGGGAAAAGAGCAATGCTATTGTTTATATTATGACCATTATTATTATTACTATCAGTCATTTCTCATGAAAAGGAGGCCCATATTGACTAGGCCAGCAAATGGGAAAGTTATCTGGGTAAAGTTATATGAACTGGATATTCAGCAAAACTTACCCAGATATATATTCTGCTAAATATACCCTGATAACTTTCAAACATGTATTTGTCCAACTAAAGTTATCCAATTAATTTTTTACGGGCAGCGCTGAATAGCAGCACTGCCTGAAGAAAGCGAAACCACATGCTGGGAATGACACCAGCATTCCCTCTTTTTTATCCAGGGAGATTTTGTGTGGGCAAAGAATTGATCAGACAAAATGTAGCTGAGGAGTGGATGAAAAATATTCAAATCTTAAAGGTGAATCTTCAAAAACTGCACTAGTAAAAAATATCACTTTAGCATGTAAAATAGCGTACATGTGAGTATTAGCTATTTTAGGAACCTGAACATACGCGCATAAAGCACTCCCAACAGTTGTACAGAAAAGCAGAAAATAGTGCCTTTCTATACACCCTCCTGTTACGGTTCTGGCCGCGAGCAGCGCGACAAGACCCTTACCTCTGTGTTCCTGGACCTGTTCCCGCTTCTGCTGGCGTGGTTTGCGGCCCTTTCGGTGACGTCCCCGCGGGGATCGTGCCGCCGGGAAGCCTCCCGTGGATGCCCTGCCTCTAGGCGCGTGCGCACGCTACTTGGGCGCTTATCTAGGCCGTTTCCCGCCAGTGGTGACTCCGCCCAATTCCTGACGTCAGACGCCGCGGCCTTGATAAGCCGGCCGCAGACCTTCCGTCCTTGCCTTGCAACGGGGTTACCTTCCGGTTCCCAGTTGCTCCGTGCCCCAGAGTGAGTTGCTTTGGAACTCACTCCATTCCTGCCTGCTTGCTACTGTACCTGTCTGGTTCCAGTACCCGAATCTTGCTACAGTTCCTGCTTGGTTCCAGTACCCGAGTCCTGCTACAGTTCCTGCCTGGTTCCAGTACCCGAATCTTGCTACAGTACCTGTCTGGTTCCAGTACCCGAATCTTGCTACAGTACCTGTCTGGTTCTAGTACCCGAATCTTGCTACAGTTCCTGCCTGGTTCCAGTACCCGAATCTTGCTACAGTACCTGTCTGGTTCCAGTACCCGAATCTTGCTACAGTTCCTGCCTGGTTCCAGTACCGAGTCCTGCTACAGTTCCTGCCTGGTTCCAGTACCCGAGTCTTGCTACAGTTCCTGCCTGGTTCCAGTACCCGAATCTTGCTACAGTACCTGTCTGGTTCCAGTACCCGAGTCTTGCTACAGTTCCTGCCTGGTTCCAGTACCCGAGTCTTGCTACAGTTCCTGCCTGGTTCCAGTACCCGAGTCCTGCTACAGTTCCTGCCTGGTTCCAGTACCCGAATCTTGCTACAGTACCTGTCTGGTTCCAGTACCTGAGTCTTGCTACAGTTCCTGCTTGGTTCCAGTACCCGAGTCCTGCTACAGTTCCTGCCTGGTTCCAGTACCCGAATCTTGCTACAGTACCTGTCTGGTTCCAGTACCCGAATCTTGCTACAGTTCCGGCCTGGTTCCAGTACCCGAATCTTGCTACAGTACCTGTCTGGTTCCAGTACCCGAATCTTGCTACAGTTCCTGCCTGGTTCCAGTACCCGAGTCCTGCTACAGTTCCTGCCTGGTTCCAGTACCCGAGTCTTGCTACAGTTCCTGCCTGGTTCCAGTACCCGAGTCCTGCTACAGTTCCTGCCTGGTTCCAGTACCCGAGTCTTGCTACAGTTCCTGCCTGGTTCCAGTACCCGAGTCTTGCTACAGTTCCTGCCTGGTTCCAGTACCCGAATCTTGCTACAGTACCTGTCTGGTTCCAGTACCCGAGTCCTGCTACAGTTCCTGCCTGGTTCCAGTATCCGAGTCTTGCTACAGTTCCTGCCTGGTTCCAGTACCCGAATCTTGCTACAGTTCCTGCCTGGTTCCAGTACACGAATCTTGCTACAGTTCCTGCCTGGTTCCAGTACCCGAGTCCTGCTACAGTTCCTGCCTGGTTCCAGTACCCGAGTCTTGCTACAGTTCCTGCCTGGTTCCAGTTCCCGTTCCTTACTACAGCATTGCTCGCTGTTCTTGTCTGGTTCCAGTTCCCGTCCAGCTCTCCAGTCTACTCGCCTAAGTCTCAGCGGCCGGGCCCCTACGGGCGCCTCCCGGGGGAGCACCAGCTTCCAGGGTGAAGAGCACCATCCACGTCCTGCCTGACATCTGCCTCCCGACCTGTGGATTACTAGAGAACACTGAATACCTTCTCCCAGTCTCTGACAGGTCGGCCCAAGGGTCCACTAAACAGAGACTCCACAACACCCTCCTACTTAATATTGTTGTGATATTAAGAAGGAGGAAGGAAAATATTAAAATATTTTTAAAAAAAAGTTTAAAAAATAGTGCCAGCCGACAGATTGGAGAAACGGGGGCTCAGTTAACAAGTATCCGTTTCCCGAACCCTGGCTGTGCGCCGATTAGGAAAACAGACATCGATAATTTCAATGTCTGTTTTCTTAACTGGTGGACGGACACTGACAGCCGACCGTTCACGGGCTCCCCCTGTCAAGGAGGTGCTGGGGTGCACAATCGACCCTAGCGCCCCCTTGACAATGAGACCCCTAATTTACATATTGCATGGCACCCCCAGGGGAGGTGCCTGGGGGGGCGCACTAGGAAAGCGAGCGCTGAACACTCAGTGCCCGCTTTCGCCACTTTTTTTTTGCATTGGCCCCAAAGTTAGGAGCAAGTGTTAACTTCATATGCGCATGTTGGCATGAACACTGGGGGACACATGCAGGTTTTCCAAGCACACGCATGCAGGTAGGTCTGACTTGAAAATTCAAGCTAAAGCTTATGCAATCTGTTTGAAAATTACCCTTCCTGTGTTGTGGTGATCCCATCTGGAAAAATTCCTATGGAGGTCTTGAAACACAGTGTGGTTTTTATTCTGCAGGTTTCTTCTGCAGGAACAAGCACTAACGTTGCATGCAGTTAGATTCAGCAGCAATGCCCTGCACCCTAGACTAGAGATGTGAATCGTGTGATCGATCGTCTTAACAATCAATTTCGGCTGGGAGGGGGAGGGAATCGGATCGTCGCAGTTTGGGTTTTTTAAAAATCGTGTAAATCGTGTAAATCGAAAACCGGCACACTAAAACATCCCTAAAACCCACCCCGACCCTTTAAAATAAATCCCCCACCCTCTCGAACCCCCCAAAATGCCTTAAATTACCTGGGGTCCAGAGGAAGGGGCCCGGTGTGATCTTTAACTCTCGGACCTCCGGGTGCGTTGTAGAAATGGCACCGGCGCTACCTTTGCCTTGTCATATGACAGGTCAAAGGTAGCGCCGGCGCCATTTTGTTTTTTGTCCCCCGACGTCAGGAGCGTAGGAGATCGCTCGCGGACCCCCGCTGGACCCCCAGGGACTTTTGGCCAGCTTGGGGGGGCCTCCTGACCCCCACAAGACTTGCCAAAAGTCCAGCAGGGGTCCGGAACGATCTCCTGCAGTCGAATCGTGTTGCCTTACGGCCGGCGCCATTTTGCGCAAAATGGCGATTTAAAATATATCGGACGATATTTTAAATCGTCAAAAAACGATTCACATCCCTACCCTAGACATTTCTGTATGGATTGAATGTCTTGAGAGTCCCCACAGCAAGGGAGCAAAATAGCCTAAATAAGACTTTTAGAGTGCAGTGACTCAGTGTCCAAAAAAAACCCACACACACACAAAAAAAACAGCTTTAAAATCCACTTGGCATGCCTGCAGCAGCTCAAATTTAAACAATATCAGTTTTAAAATGGATCCAACGCTGCAATGGCTCAACATCAAAACAATAAACAAAAGACAGAGATAGAGATCACTTGGCACAACAAACACGTTTCAAAGTTCAATTGATACTACATTACCTTAACCAACCACATCAAAGTCATTTTAAAATGCAATTAGTACTGAAGCAGCCTAATTTCAAAGACCACTCTAAATCTCAAACTGCCTGCCTGTTCACGTCCTCTGGTTCAGCTGGGTAGAGGTGCCTAGTTCACCCTTCAGGGAAAGCCACCTTTCTCTCTGTCTATACACATCTGATCACCTCACTTAGATCCTCAGTGAGGTCGCCTTCCCTGCCCACCCAGCTGTCTGGGCCAACACCTTTAAGTCACCCTTGGTTCCAGCCTTCCCTAAGTTCTCTGGTAATTGTAGTCCCCTCAACATCCTGTGTTAATCTGTGGGAGTTCATACAGTGACTTGGGAGCCAGCCAGCCCCTCTCAAGGGCTCTAAACTCCAAGTCATATCGGTCCTAGCCTCGTCCTAGATTAACTGGGAAATGTATTCCTCTCCCGAGCATACTTGGCTCTAGCAGTTTTTTTTAATTTTATTTATTTATTTAGTGCTTTTTATATACATATACATCACCTCGGTTTACAGTAAACAATAAATTAGCAACAGACTTTACATACAACAGGCTTTACAGGAAGTAAACAAATAACAGCAACAGGCTTTACATAAATACGTTTTTTGTAGAGTTCTAATTATCTAAGCAGATCCTACTGCTTTTTCTGCTGCAATTGTTTGCCAGACTGTGGAGAGGGGGTTTGCCTCATCTCAATAAGAACATAAGAAAATGCCATACTGGGTCAGACCAAGGGTCCATTAAGCCCAGGATCCTGTTTCCAACAGTGGCCAATCCAGATCCCAAACAGTAAATAGATCCCAGGCTATCATGTAGTGATAAGTAGTGGTTTATCTCTTCTTGGTTAATAACTGTTTCAGTACTTCTCCCCCAGGAACTTGTCCAAACTTTCTTTAAACCTAGCTATGCTAACTGCCTTGACCATATCCTACTGCAATAAATTCCACAAATTATTTGTGTGTTGAGTAAAAAAGAATTTTCTCTGATTTGTTCTTAATGTGCTACTTACTAACTTCATGGTCAGTGCTCACAACACCATGAGTTTTAGGTTGTGATTGAGGCCAAGATTACCAACAGGACATCTGAAGAAACAGATGTTTGAGCCCAGAAATAAAAAAACATAAAGTCAGGACTAAGATGAGTTTAAAGATTTGAAGTCCATTCAGGGGAACAGACATAGTCTGGCAGAGAAGCACTCAAATTCCAAGGAGACATGGTGTGTTTTATGAATGACAGCTAGTACAGATAGTACCAGATAGAAGAAAACTTCCCCAGGTAATGCCCTAGGCTAAGAAGCTATAAGATACCTGCCTAGGACTGGCAAGCCATGATAATGAGAAAGAAAGAAAGCATTGAGAGGAACAATCTTGTTTAATTGTACAACTAAAGAGAGTAAAAAATTCTGTACAAAAGGTCTGGACTTATGATTGGCAGAGATGGGCAGACCTGAAAGCCAAGCATCTCATTTTTTTCAAAGTGACTGTTAGCAGTGAATCAAACAAATGATATTTTCACAGATTACTTCATTGCCTTCTCTGGCTCGTTCACACACTTGTATAGTTGTACATGACTGGAGGCGCACCTTGGCAATGTCAAACCGCTGCGTTCACTGTGAACCAAATGTCCAACATGCCCGCAGTGATGAATGATCATAGCTATTCTCGCTAACACTAATGCAGCCTGAGTGGGTAATTCCAAAAGCACTAAAATGAAAATCTCCCATTATAAATTAAACCAGAAGGAACAAACATGCATCAGATTATCTAATCCTCTAAGAATTTTACACAAATGTGTGCATAGCTCCTCCAGAAAAGAAGGCAATGTGTACAGGTTGTGATGAGTTTTCCTCTATTATAGAGAATGTTCCTCACTATAATTTAATAATTTAATGTCTTCCCTCTCATGTCTGTATGATACGGGTAATATATTCATTTAGAGAAGGCTATGCAAGATAAATGATATTTTTTAAGGAAGAATTGTACCGAAAGGTAAAAGTAAATATGTTTAAAATGTCATCATTCATAAGGAGTTGTCAATTAAAGAGGATGGAATGGGAATCTAAGGAAATAGCCTTCTCTGGTAAAATATTCCCATCTGAATTGTGGCTTAAGGGAAAGAATTTGTTTTCAACATAATAGCAGAAGAAGTATTTCACCTGCAGCAGCTACGCATGTTCTGCAACAGATCTTTGGATGTCATTGCTTAGAGATGAGTTTGTGATTAAAAAAGTAGAGAAGGTTTCAAAAGCAGTTTTCCATGCTCTCAGACGTGGGTGAAGGAGAACACGTCTGCCTCTTGCCTCCGTTCTTCTGACAAGGGAAGGTAGCAGCTCTCACCAGCCCAGAATAAGAGGGGGACTGTCTGCCCCATCCAAAGATGCTGTTTGATGGTATAGGTAGGTGTAAATTAGACCAAGATGGATATTTATCAGATTTCTCTAAAGTAAATACATACAGAATAACTGTCTGGCACTTTTTTTTTTTTGCCAGTGAAGACTTTAAAGGCTTGCACAATCCATGCACAGGATTGCAGTGGGTTGCGATTCTGTATCTTTTTCATCATTTTTGACGATCTTTGATCCCTGACCATTCTATCCTCCCCACCCCCTTCGCTTTTTGCTCCACATGTTGTATACCCTCGAACAGCAGGCACGTTTTCCTGCCATTCATTTTCTCCGTTTCCACTATCCTGATTCATCTTTTGAGGTGCTTTGACTCTTATCTGTACTCTGACACTTGTGTCTAACAGTTTGTTCACCCCAAAAAATGTGTACTCCTTTTTGGGATTTTTTGGTAGTCACAAGGGCAAACAAAAAATGTTTTTGGGGGGGGGGGGGGGCTATCTCCTTTTGCCACTTTCCCAATCTTAACAATTTCCAAGGAGTGGGTTCTTTCTATGGGGGAAAGGCTTGGCCAAGTCACTCCACACCCTAAACTCCTCCAAGTATATTTTTTAAAAAGTATTGCTGCTTAGTGTCCTTCCTTTCCTTGCTTAGCTAAAAACAATACTCCCCTCTTACTCCCTCCCTCCAGAAACCAGATCCCTATTCCTGGGCCTGGGCTTAGGCCAAGGCTTGTGCCAGGCCCCCATGGCAGGGCCCGGTCCGGGCTCAGGCTCAGGCATCAGAACCTAGTCTCTGGAGCAGGCCCTAGCCAAGGCCCAGGAGTTGGGACCTGGCCTCCGAGCCAGGTCCTGGAATTGGGCCTACGTGATATCCGAGGCCCAGGCATCAGAACCTGTCCTCCAGGCAGGGCCAAGTCTCAGCATCAGATTCGATAAGTGGGGGGGGACGGGGGAATTCAAATATTTGCTCGGGTGCTGGCATCGTGCCTGAGTCTAGGAGAAGACCCTGGCATTGCTCTTGCCATAGACCACAACCCCTTCGATAAGCCTTGGCCTATGCCTAGTTCTAGGCCGAGACACCAGAGTCATGCTCGAGCAGAGGCTGGGGCTCCTGCTTTGGGTTTTGGCCTATTCCTTAGGTGAGGTCCCGGCTTTGGGCTTAGGTCTAGGCCTGACCTGTGACTCTTTATTTTTTTTTTAATCAGTTTTCAAAACAAAATGAAATTCTGAAGAAATGTCTTCTGAATTTAATTTGTTCCATTTTGAAAACAACCTGAAATGAAGTAGGAAATGTCTCATTTCCTATTTTGTTTCTCCCAAATGCCCACCTCTACTTACAAACATATATGCTATTTTTATGCACAGAACTGCTGCATGACTCTTTGAAAATTCCCTCCTAAATGACAAATGAAAAGCATTATCTAATGCAATTGTAACTGCTGTGAGCTTTAACTGCCGTAATAAAAACTCCAATGAGGCATAATAAGAATGAAGAGGTCTAGTCTCCAAGGACTTGGGTTGTATATTCTGCCAGAATAGTATGCGCTATTTGCCAAGAAATTTAAAACAAACAAAAAATAATTGTGCCCCCAGAGCCCCTGCCATCAAATGTACCTTCCTTATTATCCAGTGGGAGCACTGAGAGGAGAGGATCACCTTGCAGGTGGCTGAAAGGAATCAGTAAGTTTTTGCTTGGGACATTGACTTTTTTAAAAGTATTGGGGCAAAGTTAACTATTTGGGAATATTATTTAGTGTGTTTGTGCTTTTAATAGTCAGAAAGGCAGTGAATAAACAAGTTAGACTGTTTGTGTTTTTAAATAGTCAGCCAGTAAGGCAGCTAGTATCAGTAATTAATGTGTTTATTTTTAAAAGTCTGTAAGGCAGCTAGTAAGCAGAACTGAGTGTTTGTATATTAAAAAAAAAACCAAAAAAAAAAGTAGCCAGAAGCTAGAAATAAGCTAGGAGCAGTGTATACCTAAGTAAAAAGGTTGAAAAGTTCAGTTCAGTTACTCACCTTGGAAAGGTGTTGAGGTAGTGTGACTTGGTTTGAATAGGTACCAACATTTGTTAATCAAGAGAGCAGTGAGTCACTCTGGCTGACTAACTGAAGTTAGACTGTTTGTATTTCTCAACCCTCCCCCCATCCCTAGTTCATCCTTTAATTTATAGGCAGGTGCCACTTACCAAAAAAAAACCAAAACCTTATTGAGAGTTTGATCAGTCCCCTGTAGGCCACTACTAGACATATAGGGGTAATTTTAAAAAACTGCACCCGCACGTACTTTTTTTTGCGCGACCGGCACAAACAAAAGTATGCCGGATTTTAATAGATACATGCGTAGTCGCACGTATCTTTTAAAATCCAGGGTCAGCGCGCGCAAGGTTGCGCAAAATCAGCAGCCTGTGCACGCCAAGCTGCGCAGCCTGCCTCCGTTCCCTCCAAGGTCACTCCAAAATCGGAACGGCCTCGAAGGGAACTTTCCTTCCACCCCCTCGCACCTTCCTCTCCCTTCCCCATCTACCCCCCCTACCTTTGTTGGTAAAGTTACGCCTGCCTGAGGCAGGCGCAACATGCGCGCGCCAGGCTGGCTGCCTGCACATGATTCCCTGGCCCGGGAGCAGTTTCAGAGGCCTCGGCCATGCCCCCGAAATGCCCCCGGGCTGGAACCATGCCCGTGGCCCCGCCATCGGACAACGCGCCGCCGCGACACGCCCTGACACGCCCCCGACGGGCCCCCCAGGAAATCTTCAGTACTTATCCGCGTCCCGGGGCTTGCGCGTGCCACTGAGCCTATTCAACATAGGCTCGGCGTGCACAGGGGAAGCTTGGGGCAGGTTTTTGGGGGGTACGCTCGTATCTTACGCGTGTTCCCCTTTGAAAATCTGCCCCATAGTGAATTCACTAATACATTTAAAGGACATTAAATAGTCACAATCTTACTCCCAAAGCAACCTAAAACTTAAGTAGGAACTGAACAAATTTGAGATGCAGGCAACAGTCTAGCAGCAAGAGGGGGGCTTCCCAGTCTTTAGCATCGAGTGTCACATGTATGATTTTTTACCCGCCGATGAGAAATTCTACATGTGCATGCGATGCAAAGAGCTCCTTCAGAGATCGAATGAGTTCGATCTCTGGAGGAGCTGAGGCAGACAGAGGGTTATATATATGAGACCTTCAGGGACATAGTAGCCAAGTCCCAACTTCAGACTGGCAGCCCTGGTGCTGCCTTTAAGGAAGAAGGTCTCATGATTGGAGAGCATTAACCTGGTGCAGCAAGAAAGGCTCCTGTAGGAAGGATCTGCTCTCCAGGTAGTGTATTGTTCTTTCGCACTGAGGATATCTCCCCAAGGCCTACTGCCAAGGAGGGAAGGGTTAGATCGGCCATCATAGTTGGTGATTCGATTAATAGGAATGTAGACAGCTGGGTGGCTGTTGGGCATGAGGATCGCCTGGTAACATGCCTATCTGGTGCGAAGGTGGCGGACCTCACACGTCATCTAGATAGGATTTTAGACAGTGCTGGGGAGGAGCCGGCTGTCATGGTACATGTGGACACCAACAACATAGGAAAATGTGTGAGGGAGGTTCTGGAAGCCAAATTTAGGCTCTTAGGTAGAAAGCTTAAATCCAGAACCTCCAGGGTAGCATTCTCTGAAATGCTCCCTCTTCCACGCACAGGTCACCAGAGGCAGGCAGAGCTCCGGCGTCTCAATGCATGGATGAGACGATGGTGCAAGGAAGAGGGATTCAGTATTCTTGGGAATTGGGGACCTTTTGGGGAATGGGGAGTCTCTTCCAAAGGGATGGGCTCCACCCTAACCAGGGTGGAACCAGACTACTGGCACTAACCTTTAAAAAGGAGATAGAACAGCTTTTAAACTAGAACAAAGGGGAAAGCAGACAGTCACTCAGGAGCACATGGTTCGGAGAGAGAAATCTTCAAAGGATACTAATGATGCATTAGAATTAGGGCATCCCGACAGTGAGGTTCCAATAATAAGAAAGTAGTCCAAGTGCCTGTAACTAAAAACTCACCTGAGCTAAAAAATTCTAACTTATCCCTATCAATTAAAAAGCAGAACTTTGAAATGTTCGTATGCTAATGCCAGAAGTCTAAGAAGTAAGATGGGAGAATTAGAATGTATAGCAGTGAATGATGACATAGACTTAATTAGCATCTCAGAGACATGTTGGAAGGAGGACAACCAATGCTTGGGGTGGGTTTTTTTGAGCTTCATTTTCCCGCGTCGTTTTTTGGGCCGGTTTTGTTTTTCCCACTTAGTTTTTTGTTCGTTTTTCCAAAAAACTAACCGAGGAAAAATGAACTTTACCCTGAAGCATCCGACTCAAAAAACAACCCAATAGTAAAAAATGAAGCTCATCTCTAGTGCAGATATCACAGGTGAAATGCACACTCCCCTATGCCTTAGCTAGCAGCACTTGGATGTGACTGTGACACTGGTTGTACAGGCTGGGGATGACCTTTCTGCTAAATGTGGTTCTGGAGGGTTTGTAATTTGGAGCTAAGACCTTCAGCAAATGCTTGAAACCCACATTCTCCACTATCTGCAAGGGCTGGTCATCAAGTGCAATCATTTCCCCAATGTCCTGGTTACAACATTTTAGGCTGCCTGCCTCCTTCCTCGGGATAGCATTACCGAACACCACCCCATTGTGGGTGGTTGTCCATGGTGGGTTGTCGCTTCTGACACATGGCAGGGGTCTGCTGACCTGTGACCTGACTGGTGGAAAGGGCTGAGGGCATGGGGTGACTCTGCTCCTTTTCAACCACTTTACGATGCCTGGAAAAAGGGGTCCCCTGACTGGTAATGCCACCATCCCCAGATGGCAGTACTGTTGGGTGTTGCTTCTGCATACGATGCATCATGCGAAAATTATTTAGTTGTCCCATTTGCTTGTTTCTGCTAATAGCCCTGGCACAGATCACATATTTCTTTTGTGATCCCTTCTCTATAGCCTTCGGGGTGGATGTTGGCACTGGAGCTGAAGTAGTGGGTGTACCCTGAGAAGCAATGCCAGGGGCATCAGTCACACTCTGTGCCTGCGCTGACTGCTCTTCCTCATCCTCATCATCAGTTTCATCTCTCCCCTGCAGCACTGAAGTAGAGGCTAAGACAGAACTAACTAATCCTCCTGAACCTTCTTCAGCTATTACTTCTACCATTTCTGATGATGAGAATCCCACATAAGATAATTCTTCATCGGAATCAGAAGCAAACAGTGCCTGCGCTACTTTTTTCAGTGCTAAGTCGAGTCTGCTGTCACACTGTTGCTTTTGGGTCTCGCCCTTTTGTTTTCCATGATTCAGCCTCCCCTTCCCCCACCTCCAAAGCTACAGGTTCAGAAACAGGTGGTGGCGATGCATCGTCTTTAAATTTCAGTTTTTTTCTGGATGGAACTGCCTGCGCCTCCAGAGATTTTAGATTGGAACAGGTCCCTTTTTAACTTTAATGGGGGACTGGCACTGCCTTTTGAAGTGCCTCCTCTGCCAGTGCCTCCTTTGCCAGTCCCAATCACTCGACCATGTCTAGCTTTCCCTGACCTCATGGATTTAATGTCACTGCCTACTAGGGGTTTCAATTAAAAGAATTATTTCCAAAAGAGGCCTACTGGGGATTTGGCTTTCAAGAGCACTGCTGTCCCAATATACTTGAGTCTGCAAAACTGCCCGCAGGCCCATGATGCAGTACCTGGATGTACACTACAACTGGGACCGATGTATGTGCACACACCAAACTTGTAACTAGAAAAGAAGCCTACTGGGGATTTGGCTTCAAGGAGCACCGCTGTCTCAATATATGTGAGTCTAGAAAACTTCCCACTGATGCCCAGTGCACTGCCTTGTTGGCTTAAAAGAGCTCTGCTGTACCAATATATGTGAGTCTGGAAAACTTCCCACTGACTCCCAGTGTACTGCCTTGTTGGCTTAAAAGAGCTCTGTCCTTCCAATATATGTAAGTCTGGAAAACTGCCCACAGACACCCAGTGCACTGCCTTGTTGGCTTAAAAGAGCACTGCTGTACCAATATATGTGAATCTGCAAATCTGCTCACAGACGCCCAGTGTCTTGTTGGCTTAAAATAACACTGAGAGACAGTCTGAGTTCAATAAAAAAAAAAAAAAAACTGCGGTTAAAAAAAAGCACAGTGACAAAAATGAACAAATATCTTTTTCAATGGAAAATTCTATCAAAGTAGCTAGCAATTGAATACAGATTTGAGACACTCAGACTAGATCTGAGTAAATCCACCTCCCCGGACCACCCCCGCAAAGAAAGAGCGTGGCATGCCATGTGCTTACGGTATAAATAGTGCAGCAGAATCAGGAACAGCGTCACAGAGCACTGAGTGAGAGCAGTGATTGGCTGCATTAGAAAAATGCTTAGCTCTGATAGGTTGCATTCTCGTCTCCTTGCCAACCTGTCTGACCCACTCTATGACAGGGCTGTGAGATCATTTATAACTCACAGGAAAGGGCTGGGTTTTGCTATGGATACTCCCACACGGCCTTCTCCTATTTCAAACGACCGCTAAGAAATCACTGCGAACCATAAGAACATAAGAACATAAGAAAATGCCATACTGGGTCAGACCAAGGGTCCATCAAGCCCAGCATCCTGTTTCCAACAGTGGCCAATCCAGGCCATAAGAACCTGGCAAGTACCCAAAAACTAAGTCTATTCCATGTAACCATTGCTAATGGCAGTGGCTATTCTCTAAGTGAACTTAATAGCAGGTAATGGACTTCTCCTCCAAGAACTTATCCAATCCTTTTTTAAACACAGCTATACTAACTGCACGAACCACATTCTCTGGCAACAAATTCCAGAGTTTAATTGTGCGTTGAGTAAAAAAGAACTTTCTCCGATTAGTTTTAAATGTGCCCCATGCTAACTTCATGGAGTGTCCCCTAGTCCTTCTACTATCCGAAAGAGTAAATAACCGATTCACATCTACCCGTTCTAGACCTCTCATGATTTTAAACACCTCTATCATATCCCCCCTCAGTCGTCTCTTCTCCAAGCTGAAAAGTCCTAACCTCTTTAGTCTTTCCTCATAGGGGAGTTGTTCCATTCCCCTTATCATTTTGGTAGCCCTTCTCTGTACCTTCTCCATCGCAATTATATCTTTTTTGAGATGCGGCGACCAGAATTGTACACAGTATTCAAGGTGCGGTCTCACCATGGAGCGATACAGAGGCATTATGACATTTTCCGTTTTATTCATCATTCCTTTTCTAATAATTCCCAACATTCTGTTTGCTTTTTTGACTGCCGCAGCACACTGAACCGACGATTTCAATGTGTTATCCACTATGACACCTAGATCTCTTTCTTGGGTTGTAGCACCTAATATGGAACCCAACATTGTGTAATTATAGCATGGGTTATTTTTCCCTATATGCATCACCTTGCACTTATCCACATTAAATTTCATCTGCCATTTGGATGCCCAATTTTCCAGTCTCACAAGGTCTTCCTGCAATTTATCACAATCTGCTTGTGATTTAACTACTCTGCACAATTTAATGATAAGTTACAAATTTTTACTAATAGGTCTGAAATTTAATTTTTTAGTTCCTTCAGAACTCTGGGGTGTATACCATCCGGTCCAGGTGATTTACTACTCTTCAGTTTGTCAATCAGGCCTACCACATCTTCTAGGTTCACCGTGATTTGATTCAGTCCATCTGAATCATTACCCATGAAAACCTTCTCCATTACGGGTACCTCCCCAACATCCTCTTCAGTAAACACCGAAGCAAAGAAATCATTTAATCTTTCCGCGATGGCCTTATCTTCTCTAAGTGCCCCTTTAACCCCTCGATCATCTAACGGTCCAACTGACTCCCTCACAGGCTTTCTGCTTCGGATATATTTAAAAAAGTTTTTACTGTGAGTTTTTGCCTCTACAGCCAAAAGAATGAAACTAATATGATATGTTTTATTCGTAGGGGATCGCCATATGTTTCGCAAACCCATGAATACAACGATAGGGACTTATTGGTTCCGGATTGCACATTCATTGAAAATGAATGCACATCCCTAACAGATGTTATCCATGAAACCTCATATTACTATAGTAAAAAAATCATTTTTCAAACTGCATATGCTAAAACAAATTTAAAACAGATAGTTGAACCTCAAGATTTCCATACAGTGCTTATTCTGACTGGAATGGATTATTGTAACTACTTGGCCTACCAGCATCCATAATAAGAGTCATGCAGATTGTTCAAAACTCAGCAGCCCATTTATTGACTGGTACAGCTATGCATCAACATCTACTGTCCTCTCTTCATTGACTTCCAAAACAATCTAGAATAGAATACAAACTATTTACAATTGTTCACAAACTAATGCATAATGATTTGATTCTGTGATTTAACTCCATCTTAAGAATTTATAAGCCAAAGTGTGCATTAAGATCTGGCAATAAAAACCTATTAGAAGACCCATCCATCAAAGTGGCACGACTAGGCATTACTAGAGAAAGAACATTCTCAGCGGCAGCTCCAGAAATATAGAATTCCTTACCCAATCAATTACATCAAATATTTTGCACTAAAAGCTGCAAAAAAAGCTCTAAAAACACATTTATTTAGGCAAGCATTTGGGGATGAATAAGAAAGCTAATATTTATTTATTTATTTATTATTATTTTTTTTGCAGAAGTATATATCAATACAGATATATTTGCTTACTGTTTATTATGTTGTTGATGTCTTTGATTTTAGCTATGAATGTATGTTGTAAACTGCTATGAACTATTGGATGTATACGGGTTTTATATAAATTTTAAATATAAATCTCACTTTCCAGAGACAGGTCATGATGAAGTGTCTGCTGCTTCTCTAACCTCTACAGCATCAAATAGGTTGAATTCCACCAGGTGCCATTTATGAGGTATTGCAAATTCTTCCTCATTTTCATAAGGAAGCTGCCTTCCTTTCATGTTACAATGAAAATAACCCTCTATTTTCATTGTAATCCCATGGTCTTTGGGCTTTGCCCCAGTTCATCCCTTACTGCCACTGTCCTTATATTTTCACCACTGTCACAGAAAAATCTACATGAACACTCCTGTTTTTCCAGTCTAGCTGTCAGCCCCCCAGAATCTTTCTTATGGCTTTTAGAATATTGCACGAATTACGGGTGGTATCCATCCATCCTGGGCATGCAGCACAACTCAAAAGAGGACAGGAGTTCCTGAAGGAAAGTCCATAAACCATTATTAGCAAGGTAGCTTTTGGAAAGCCAGCGTTTATCCCCGGAAGTGAGATGCAAGAAAAAGACTGCTCATTGTTGGAAATAGAATGCTGGGCTGAATGGACGTTGGTCTGACCCAGCATGGCACTACGTATGTTCTTATGTAATATACATTTTTAAAAAATCATATTCTGGAGGCCAGCATCCTTCAATCTTCCATCCACTTCCAACCCTAAAATAATTTTCTAAATGTAAAGGTCTAGCACATGACCCCAATCTCTACCCTCCAAAACATTTTATGGGTCTTGCCAGTCCAATACCCAACCCCACCAAGATATTAAAAATCAAATTCTGCATTAGGTCCCCTTCTACCCAACACCCTATTCTCCCTTCAAACTGACACCAAATTTTCCAAGCTCCCAAACCACTAAAACCCCAAGGATGTGCAGGGAGGCAGTACAGATTTTTACCTCACTCCTGGATGCAGCCGATGTTACTCCAGCAGAAACTCTGATAACTTAAGCTACTAGCATTTCTGTCAAGAAATAATGGAGGAGACTCACTTATGAACTTTAAAAAAAAATCATCTCTTTTTTCACAAGGCAACTGTATTTCCAAGCAATAGGTGGCCAGAGGACAAAGGCCCTTGCAATCATTGACATTCTTGGTTAGCCATAGACCACTAGTTCATTCACTTCTTCTCTCTCTACTGAGAAGCAACTTCCTTTAACTAGTCTTAGTTGTGTACCCCTTGGAAGTCAGCAAGAGGAACTAAGAGGAAAAGAGAACTGAGCATGCTCAGTTTAGAGTGATCATGGTATTTAGTGTGCCCTCAATAAGTAGCATACTCACAGCATTTAGTCAATGCAATTTTGGATTTCTGTGCATCAGAATGGTGTTACTATACTATTTATGACAATTTTTATTGTGAGCATGCAAAATCATTTGCCCTGTTCATTAAGAGGACTTTTAGTGAAGCTGTAAAAGTTTCTGTAAACCCATGCTAAAATTGGTTTTGCGTGGATTTAATTGCATAGGCCCCAGTGTGTCACAGGATGATGCAATGTGTGGATTGCTTTCACTTATAAATTCATATTCATAATTTATTTGTTTATACACAATAGACTGGATTTTAAAATATATTATATTAAATGTTTTCTATATTTTTCAGTATACACTAATTTGTTAGCTTAATAATAGGAAGTATTCTCTAAATCTTATTACATAAAGCTTCTTTAATTACATTTAATAAATGTAATTGCATTCTATATTTTAAAATAATCCCATGCTTTAAGAGAGATGTAAATGTTAAGGTAAAGTTAATTTATAGAAACATTAAACAAATCAAACAAAAAAAGTTTCAGTGGAGATAATAAATGTAAATGTTTTCAGAATCTAATAATACCGTTCTGCTGTTTTATCCAAGTAGTTTAACCCATTAAGCAAACTAATCATTAGTAGCAAAGACATTCTTTGATATATTTTCATGCATATTCAACTGTTATTGGCAAATCTTTGAAACTGAAGCCTCAATGTCATAGGAATCCAGTCAGTAATATTTTCAATTCATAGCCATTTAATTAACACCAGTAATAATCATTTCAAAACGTTATTCATGCAAAAATATTGCTTGGAATAGCAGATTTTAACTTTCTTTTTTCTTCTTTCCATTCCTTGGAATGATAGTTACAAGAACACTATTTCTCATATGGTAATTCTTAAAACAAATGCTTTTTTTAAAAATGA
Organism: Rhinatrema bivittatum; assembly: GCF_901001135.1. Lineage (NCBI taxonomy): Eukaryota > Metazoa > Chordata > Amphibia > Gymnophiona > Rhinatrematidae > Rhinatrema > Rhinatrema bivittatum. The sequence continues at coordinate 1,881,048 of NC_042624.1, read as the reverse complement.
TTGCTAGCTTTCCAAAGGTAGATATATTTCTTTGGCTGAACCTGATGCTCGTGGCAAATAGTGATATTATTTTAAATTTATATTCAGTCTTTCGTGACATTTCAAAGCAAATTACATTCAGGTACTGCAGGTCTTTTCCAGTCCCCAGAGCCTAACTTTCAAACCAATCCATAGTCAAGCATTTGCACGTATAAGTAAATGCGTGGAGATTAATGTTAGAATTTTATAAATGTTGAAATGAGAGCCGTACAGTTTATAAATTACTGTAATTTTCTGCTCTGAATATATGTGCATGTTTCATTTCTCACAAATATTTCCAATGCAAGAAAATGTATACTTTATCTACCCATGATACTGTGCAAATAAACACCCAGAATTAGGCGTGGAGGCAAGTATTTTATAAAGTATGAGCATTCAGAGGTTGATTTTAAAAGTGCTGCTCACTCAAAAAATGCCCCCATATGCACGTATCTGGACTGAGTGCTAGCAATGCATATTTAGAAAGCTGCAAAGTACATGCGTATATGCACATGCATGAGCAATGCCATGTGTATAAGAAAGTGGTGGATTAAGGCGTAGTCTTCTTTTGAGCTTTAAGAATCCTTGCGCGCTTTGGGGTAGATTTAAAAAAAAAAGCGCGATCGCGTACTTTTGTTCGCGCAGCAGGCGCAAACAAAAGTATGCTGGATTTTATAAGATACGCGCATAGCCACGCGTATCTTATAAAATCCTGGATCGGCGCGCGCAAGGCTGCCGATTTTGGGCAGCCTGCGCGCGCCGAGCCGCACAGTCTGCCTCCGTTCCCTCCGAGGACGCTCCGAAATCGGAGCGGCCTCGGAGGGAACTTTCTTTCGCCCTCCCCTCACCTTCCCCTCCCTTCCCCTACCTAACCCACCCCCCCGGCCCTATCTAAGCCCCCCCTTACCTTTGTCCTTCGATTTACGCCTGCTAGAAGCAGACGTAAATCTACACGCGCCAGCGGACTGCTGGGGCTGGTCCGGAGGCCTGGACCACGCCCCCGGGCCGGCACCACACCCCCGGTCCCACCCCCAAAACGCCGCATCCCGCCCCCAAAACGCCGCGTCATTCGGCCCCGCCCTGACACGCCCCCTTAAAAAAACCTCAGGACTTACGCGCGTCCCGGGGCTCTGCGCGCACCGGCGACCTATACAAAATAGGCGCGCTGGCGCACGAGCAGGGCTTTTAAAATCCGCCCGTTTGTACTACACCTCATTATTGATTTTGATTGAGGTATTTTGATGACATTCTATTAGTCTGGATAGGTACAGATATCCAGTTTTTTTTCTTTTCCTAGATTGGTTAAACCATTGTAATAAAAACTTACAGTTTAATTTCTTGGATATCTTGGATATCATGGTGCCATACAATGATAAAGGTTTTATCACCTCCATTGTTCATAAAGATAATGACGTAATACTTTATTAGCCTTTGATAGTCACCACCTGCCCTCTTTAAGATTGAATATCCCGGTCAGTCAATTTTTTTTTTTGCCTGCGACATCTAGGCACATTATGAGAATAGCCTATCATCCAGGCAAAAGAAATGATGGCACATTTTGCAGTAAGAAGGTATCTACACCGAGCAATAAAATGAGCTTTTAAACGTGCCCTTTATATTAATTGCATTCTCCTTTTTCAACTCCAGTCACAATCATGATGTGTCCCAGATCATTTCACCTGTATTCTATTGTACTCAGGCTGGGCTGGTGAAATTAGCTTATTTGATATCATTGATCCATGTTAGCCTTGCACAATGTGTTCAACAACCCTATTCGGTTCACTTTCCACGTGGGAGGAACCTCCATGACTCTTTAGTATACTCAGATTTGAAAGTATTACCTACACCTATGTCACCGTCCTCTTCTTCTTTGGCTATCAGCCTTGTGGACAGTACTCAGTGTGTCCACTTTCACTTTCCATTTCTATATTTAAGCTTTCGCTTACTGGTGGTAGAGAAAATGTGTTGCGATTCTCAACGACTTCTCTCCACAGGTGTAGTATATGTTATTACCAGCCCTTCTCACAAACTCTATGTAGGAATGACCACATGCTCTTTAAAAACTTAGATTATTGAACATAGGTCTTGTATCCAAATATTACAGGAGGAGGCCCCACTAATATCACACTACTAATTTGAGATTTTTTTGTTATTGATGATTTACACCTCTCACCAAGGGGTGTAATTTCTCTGAACAACTAGTGTGAAGGGACCAAAAGTAATTTTTGCACTACAGGCATTATCACAGTGAGATTGAAAGGGTCCATTTTTTGTAACACATTTTTGTAACACATTCTTCCAACATATTTTGAGCAATAATCACTACTAGTTTGGGATACATCCCTAATGATATTTCTAATGTTTGTCTAAAATAATTTGGATGTATGTTTCTCCCTGTTTGATATGAGCCTCCTTTTGACTTTTGTTTTCTATGTGGCAAGAAGCTTGATCATGTGATCTCTGGCCGATTTGTTACAGTTCTGGTGCTAAGGTTAGCATCTTTAAATTCCTTGGCCTAGCTGACACCTGTAAGGACTAGGGATGTGAATCGTTTTTTAACGATTAAAATTATCGTCTGATAATTTTAATATCGTCTTAAATCGTTATAGAACACGATACAATAGAAATTCTAACGATTTATTGTTAAAAATTGTTAAATCGTGTTAGTGCGCACTCTCGAGTTAGTGCGCACTAACTGAAAATGATACAAATTGACACTTTCCAGGTCACTGAAGGTCAGTTAGGAATGAATATGTGTTCCTATTGGCTGGCTGCCCTCTTATCTATTGATGTTACCAAGGTTACCACTGAGGTGATGGTTGGGGGGATGGGAAATGAAAACTGTTGGTAGTTGACAAAAAAAGTAATGTGATCAGTCAATATGACTAGAACCTGTGCCCTATTCCTGATACCAGGGGTGTTGTGATCTTCCTGCACACAGTGCCCTATCCCTGATACCAGTCTGAGACAGCTCCCTCCCTGCATTACTAGTGAGAGGCTGGCTTCACAGACAGGGGGGAGCTGCCTGACCCTCACTCCTGACTTCCCCCATGTCCCAGCTAGTGAATGGTGTGTGGGTGAGGGGGGGGGGGATGGTGAAGTCTGAGACAGCTCCCTCCCTGTATTACTAGTGAGAGGCTGGCTTCACAGACAGGGGGGAGCTGCCTGACCCTCACTCCTGACTTCCCCCATGTCCCAGCTAGTGAATGGTGTGTGGGTGAGGGGGGGGGGAGGATGGTGAAGTCTGAGACAGCTCCCTCCCTGCATTACTAGTGAGAGGCGGGCTTCACAGACAGGGGGGAGCTGCCTGACCCTCACTCCTGACTTCCCCCATGTCCCAGCTAGTGAATGGTGTGTGGGTGAGGGGGGGGGGGGGAGGATGGTGAAGTCTGAGACAGCTCCCTCCCTGCATTACTAGTGAGAGGCTGGCTTCACAGACAGGGGGGAGCTGCCTGACCCTCACTCCTGACTTCCCCCATGTCCCAGCTAGTGAATGGTGTGTGGGTGAGGGGGGAGGGAGGATGGTGAAGTCTGAGACAGCTCCCTCCCTGCATTACTAGTGAGAGGCTGGCTTCACAGACAGGGGGGAGCTGCCTGACCCTCACTCCTGACTTCCCCCATGTCCCAGCTAGTGAATGGTGTGTGGGTGAGGGGGGGGGGGAGGATGGTGAAGTCTGAGACAGCTCCCTCCCTGCATTACTAGTGAGAGGCTGGCTTCACAGACAGGGGGGAGCTGCCTGACCCTCACTCCTGACTTCCCCCATGTCCCAGCTAGTGAATGGTGTGTGGGTGAGGGGGGGGGGGAAGGATGGTGAAGTCTGAGACAGCTCCCTCCCTGCATTACTAGTGAGAGGCTGGCTTCACAGACAGGGGGGAGCTGCCTGACCCTCACTCCTGACTTCCCCCATGTCCCAGCTAGTGAATGGTGTGGGGGAGAGGGGGGGGGAGGATGGTGAAGTGTGAGACAGCTCCCTCCCTGCATTACTAGTGAGAGGCTAGCTTCACAGACAGGGGGGAGCTGCCTGACCCTCACTCCTGACTTCCCCCATGTCCCAGCTAGTGAATGGTGTGTGGGGGAGGGGGGGGGAGGATGGTGAAGTCTGAGACAGCTCCCTCCCTGCATTACTAGTGAGAGGCTGGCTTCACAGACAGGGGGGAGCTGCCTGACCCTCACTCCTCCGGGGTATTGTGATCTTCCTGCACACAGTGCCCTATCCCTGATACCAGGGGTATTGTGATCTTCCTGCACACAGTGCCCTATCCCTGATACCAGGGGTGTTGTGATCTTCCTGCATGCAGTGCCCTATCCCTATTAATACCAGGAGTGTTGTGATCTTCCTGCACACAGTGCCTTATCCCTAATACCAGGAGTGTTGTGATCTTCCTGCACACAGTGCCCTATTCCTGATACCAGAAGTGTTGTGATCTTCCTGCATGCAGTGCCCTATCCCTGATACCGGGATGTGTGCAAGAAGATCCCAACACCCCTGGTGCCAGGGATAGGGCACTGTGTGCAGGAAGATCACAACACCCCTGGTGTCAGGGATAGGGCACTGTGTGCAGGAAGATCACAACACCCCTGGTATTAATAGGGATAGGGCACTGTGTGCAGGAAGATCACAACACCCCTGGTGCCAGGGTTAGGGCACTGTGTTCAGGAAGATCACAACACTCCTGGTATTAATAGGGATAGGGCACTGTGTGCAGGAAGATCACAACACCCTTGGTGCCAGGGTTAGGGCACTGTGTGCAGGAAGATCACAACACCCCTGGTGCCAGGGTTAGGGCACTGTGTGCAGGAAGATCACAACACCCCTGGTGCCAGGGTTAGGGCACTGTGTTCAGGAAGATCACAACACTCCTGGTATTAATAGGGATAGGGCACTGTGTGCAGGAAGATCACAACACCCTTGGTGCCAGGGTTAGGGCACTGTGTGCAGGAAGATCACAACACCCCTGGTGCCAGGGTTAGGGCACTGTGTGCAGGAAGATCACAACACTCCTGGTATTAACAGGGATAGGGCACTGTGTGCAGGAAGATCACAACACTCCTGGTATTAATAGGGATAGGGCACTGTGTGCAGGAAGATCACAACACCCTTGGTGCCAGGGTTAGGGCACTGTGTGCAGGAAGATCACAACACTCCTGGTATTAATAGGGATAGGGCACTGTGTGCAGGAAGATCACAACACCCCTGGTGCCAGGGTTAGGGCACTGTGTGCAGGAAGATCACAACACTCCTGGTATTAATAGGGATAGGGCACTGTGTGCAGGAAGATCACAATACCCCTGGTATTAGGGTTAGGGCACAAGTTCTAGTCACATTGACTGATCACATTACTTGTTTTGTCAAGCTAGCAACTGTTTCCATTTCCCATCCCCCATATACTGTCAGTGGGAAGCTTGGTAACATGAATAAATAAGAGGGCAGCCAATAGGAATACATATTCATTCCTAAACTGACCTTAACTGACCTGAAAAGTGTCAAATTGTATCATTTTCAGTTAGTACGCACTAACTTCCAGTTAGTGCGCACTAACTTCCCGTTAGTGCGCACTAACTCGAGTTAGTGCGCACTAATCGGAAAAAACGATTTTTAACGATTTTTTAACTAAAAAATCGTGCCTAACACGATTTTCTTGCCCTGCCACATGATTTCTATCATTAAGACGATATGGAAAACGATTCACATCTCTAGTAAGGACTCCTGTTATGTTCTAAATGTCTATGAGAAGGTATGTTTTGAAAATTATTGCTTACTCAACTTTTTTGTGTCCCTTATATATATTTTAATTATTGTTTATTTGTCTCTAATTTTATTGGTTGAGCTACTGCCTACATAGTCCTTCTCGATGTAGCCTGTTTGACGAACTATGGCATTTGTTTTGGGGGACATTCTGACCTTTGTAATGTGAAATAATTGAAAATAAAGGAGTTTATTTGTTAACAAACTATTTACAGTATAAGTACCTAAACTGGATGATTGACTTACAGTGTGGCCCATGGAAAAGTAGCCTGCCTACATGGCACTGGTATTGGAGGCGGGCTAATTTTCCATGGGCTACCCTGTATATCTTACAGACAATGCTCACCTTGCTGCTGGTCTGGTTGGGAGGTATCCAAGTCCCTACCCCTGCCACAACTGACTCTGATATGATGGTCAGAGCCAGCTGCTCCACCACCATAAAATCACCTATGTCTCTGCCTTCTCTGCATGCATCTGGGCCTGTTTTTTCTTAACAACCTGGCATAGCTGTTCTTAAATATGGTATTGATTTTCTGATGAATTTTCACCCATATTTGCTCTTTTTGATAGGAGTCCACTTTCTTCAAGTCAGCTCCGTGGAGGATTTTCTGCATCCTCATTACTTCTTTGATGAGAAGGTCAACCTCTCTTGGGAGAGCTTCTTCATTTGGCCTGCATGTCCTTGAGACATAGTGGTGATAGAAAGGAAATGGGCTGTCTCCCAGCTTTTATCCCTGCAAAGGCACATAATATGTGTGTACTTACACAGGTAAGATGGTGGGACTTATGTGGGTAAATGTTATGCACATAACCAATTAAAATACAAAGCATTATAATGCAAGAATATGGTTGCTCGCATTATTGCGCAATCTTACCTGTGTATTCCTTATGGCTGTGCATTGATGATAAACACTGATTCCTCTCTGACCCAGTACTCCTCCTCCAAATCTATCTGGGATGCCTAATTTAAACAATGCTATTTCAGAAGGTGAATTTCTACTCAAAGACTCATTGCCTGCTAGTTGACTTCATGCATATTCAAAGTGATAAATAAGAACACCTAACTGCCTAGCTGTATCCAGTATGATTGGTTGAAGAGTGGTAGTTTAATTGGTTGGATGCTAATTTCTGCAATTTTGCTTGTCACCACAGGGTTCATTTGGTGAGAAAGCTATGTGGACCACACCAGCAAGCTTTCTGTCTCTCTATCAGCAAATCCAACCTCATGTTGGGAGTATGTGTTCCTAGCCTTTTATCATAGAATGGTGTCCCTCAAAATATGAGGTTTACCTTGTGTTCTCTCCAAGTGAATGTTCCTGCCCCTTTCCATTCCTTTTGCCTCTTTAAAATATTAGGACATGTAAGAGATGCTGACAATCACATTTCACATCAGTCTCCAGCTGTGAGGCTTGCTATCAAGATTACCTTCAATCTGAGGACTTGGCCCCTCTTTGTTTTTAATCATATATGGAACAGCTTCAGATCACAAAACCAGCAAGGAAAGACTGCTCTAACAGGTCAACAAAAGCTCTGCATAGCTTGCTCTTCCAGTATGGTAGTGGTGAACTTGGAATAGTAGGTTTTTTATAACTATTATTTAGGGATGTGCATTCGTTTCATCCGTTTTGTCCATTTCCTATACAAGCATATGAAACGTATGAAACATATGAAACAAATGCACATCTAATTGACATGTAATGGGAAATGTATGAAACGAATTAAACGAATGAAACGAATGCACATCCCTACTATTGTTTTAGTTGCTCTCTGAAGGGATTCATTATTGTTATCCGTCTGCTGTATAATTAGGACTTTGCATTAAGGCAAGCCCTTTTGATGCAGGAGAGAGGTCCTTTATGGCAACTGGGCTTAGCAAATGAATGGAAACCAAACTGTAGCATTTATTTGTTGTCACATGTGTAACTCAGGGAACATTGACTGTACTTTATGCACCTTTACTAATACCCTTACATATGCAGAACAATAAGACTACTAGTGGATGGGAATGTAGAATATCTGGGTTCAGGGAAAGAAGGTGCTGTATGTTTACTACCTCTGCTCCTCCTCTAATATCTCTTCAGCATGTATCTGCCTCCCCAGCCTTCACCACTAATAAGTGCCAGTGCTCCTGATTTCTACCATCTCACTAGTGGACCAATGGACCCTAAGTAAATGTCCAATATTCTTGGCATGTTGTCCCCTTCTCTTCTTTCTGTCCATATTCTGTCTGCTTGATCACTTCACCACCACACAAAACCTACAACCTCTAATCCCTCCCATGACCTAAAGCATTGAAAAATAAACTACCTGGTGTTCTTCTCCATATTTCTCTCTAAAGCCTTGTCTGTTTTCCCCACCTCCCTTCCTCAAATGTATTATCCTTCGTTTTTCACTCTCAACCTCATGGTCACCAGCAACATGTAAGCCATAAAAACATGTAGGCCACATGCCCAAGATTAGCTAAAGCTGTGGTGTTCACATGTAGTCACTTCCTCCAAAGTTGTAGAGTAAAATGAAATTATTCCTTAGTGTTTGTGCTCAGACCTTTTAGTTTGTAACCTTCTCTAACCACATCCCTCTTCTGGGCCTAGCTATGAGGAATGAGAGATTGTAGAAAGGGGGAACATGAGGGAAGGTTTTGAAGAAGAACATCCCTTCTGCTCTACTCTTAAGCATGAAATGAAAGTATGTGAACTGGCATAATGGCTGTTCCCGAACCAAAAAAGCCATAGAGGTCAATATGCAAAGCCATTTAGAGGAATGGCTTATAAGTTAGCCATGCAACTTTAAATTATCCATTTAAATGTTTACCTTTCATTATTGACCTCGTGGAAGCTATCAATACAGAAGTACACTCAGAAAAAGTATTACAAAATGAGCAAAGTTTTTTTTTTATTCACAGTAAAATCTTGTTTTCAAACTATTTACAAAAAAACAAAAAAAAATGGGATGGGGAGGGACAAACTAGGAATCCAACAAGTAACCCCCCCAGGGAATTAGGAACTCTGGCAAACTCAGCCATAGGATTCTGCTCGGGATGGGTGTTGCCTCCTGGCAAGAATCTACATGACAGTGACAGCGCGCCATCCTCTGCCTGCAACCTCCTCTGCTCCTCCACCATCAGCTTCTCATTTGCCTCAAACTGTGACCTAAAAAGAGGCTCTTTGCTGGGAGCAAGTACTCCTAGCAATGAGCCTCTTTCCAGCCGCTGTGGTACGGAGGATACCTGGGGGAAGCAGAGGTAGGAGGTCCTATAGGGACAAGAACTGGGTGTGCAGAATGAGACCCGAGGTCCACCTGTTGCAGGTGGGACCACCACCACTTCTTCCTTTGGCTGTGGAAGGTGTGGGGGGAGGAGCATCCTGTTCCTCCCCCAGTTGTGGCTGCTGCTGCTTCCAAGGGGGCTGGGGCTTCACCATCACCACCTGCTCCATCTTCTTTGTCTGAGGAGAACAACGATGATGATGAGCTGTTATCTATGAAAACAAAAGCAAATGTGTGTCATTTGTGTACTCAGGTGCTAAAGAGTTTGATGCACAAGATGACAGAGGAATTGCCTTTAGAGGGAGAGATGAAGGCAAAGAGAAGCATTGTTAGGTATGGAACAACCCTGATATCCAGGTACTGGCTTTTATATTGATAAATGAATGGACATCCAGATGATTGATGTGAGCAGGATGTAAATTGATAAAGGCTGCTATGTGCTAGGGGGTGAGAGTAGGCTATAGGGTGTCTTTCATAAACAGGATAATGGAGCCTGTGACTGAGAGACGTATGAAGGACGGTTACTCTATTTTGAAGACTGAGTGTCACAGAATTGTGGGTGATTAGGGTGGAATGATGCAGAGAGAACCTAGATGGAGCTAGTTGACTATTCCCAGTTGGCCCCCATCCCACCGAGCGCACAGCCAGTCCATCATGCACCTCCACTTCAGGTGGAGCTCCCAGACCTTCTTCTTCAGGTCTTCGATCTATAGGGGGAAAAAGGATTAACCCCCATTATAGTTCATTGTTGTTGTCAATATGAGTGCCATACTGATATGTTACTATGGATTATTAACCTTTAACACATGAGTAGCTGGAGAACACTCAACATCCCCTAGTAGCCCACCATACATGGCTTTATCCTCTCCACTGCTCTCCTATTCCACTTACTAGCACACCTAGTGGTCCCCTCCATGCATAGTCTGACCCTCTCCACTCCCATTACCCCTATTCTATTTACACCACATGGGAATGGGTGCACAGCTCATGGAAAGCATTTTTGTTGCAGTCAGGATTTGCCACTCCCCACTCAAAAATTACAAACTGTGCTCATTTTCCACCACTAGGGAAACCAACTGTTGGATGTCCCTGGTGGTGAAAATGGGTTGCCCGGCAGAAGGAGGCATGGTCAATGACCAACACCCCTACAGATCTTGAAGTTGTGCGTCACTGAACTGGGCGTATAACCCGCTCATGCATTTGAAATGTGTTATGTGCGCTCCTAATGCATAGATGGTCTAAGCGCATGTTTGCATGCATATGTGCATTTTCTGCATTACACACATGATTTAGCATGTATTTTAAAATTCCTGCATTTTGGTTTTTGCACCCACATAAAAGGTGAATTGTAAAAGCCTGGAGCATGCCAAAACTGGGAGATATATGCATGAGTCAGGCCAGCGCACACCGGGTGGATTTTAAAAGCCACCCGTGTATGTGCGTACTTGCCACTATGCACACAAATGAGTTCTAAAAATGGGTTGGGGCATGGGTGTAGTCTGGGCATGGCATGGGCATGCGTGGATTTCACATTCAATTCTGTGCGTAAATACTTTTGCACACAGACGCGTGCCGGAGTCCCCTGCCGTGTAATTTTACATGGATGACATGTAAGCAATAAAATAAAGACAAATAGACTGATTGGCGGGGTTTTAAGGGTCCGGCCTAATAGAGGAGAAAGGAGGCTATTAAACTAGAGGGGTTTGGAAGTCCTATTCCTTACTTGAGCAAACTGGGAGCAAAACTTGAAAAACTGGTAATGGCGTTGGCGCGTGTGTCTTTTAAAATCCACCCACTTATGCAGTAGAAGCAGCTTTTGCATGCATAGGTGCATGACCACTTCAAATTGCATGCACGTGTGTGTGTGTGTGTGGACAGGCTATTTTATAACATGCATGCATATACTCACGTATGTTATAAAATGGCCACATCCCTGAGCACGGGCCCTAATCTTTACCTGACTCCCCTCGTCTTCTTGGGCAACTAGGTGTTTCCTACAAGCTGAATGCAGATGATATAGTTTTGCTTTCCCCTTCTATCTTCTTGGGCTGCTACTATCCATTTTGCCACCTTTTGATTTCAATGTTAGCTTGCCACTAACCAGCTATTTTTGAATATCAAGAAAACCAACATTCTGGTCTTAGGTCATCACCCTCCATTTACCATCCCCAAGTTTACCCAAATTTTAGGGGACACCATTCCAATTTCCTCCTCAGCATGTAATTTGGGCATCATCTTAGATAAAACAAAGGGAGGAAGCCTCCTTCTGCTTCAAGCAGCTTGTTCAATTCCACCTTAAGCATTTGCAAGTGTTAGATATATCCTGTTATATTTCTCACAAACTATATAAAAGTGAAGAAAGCTATAGGGGCATCAATCAATACAGACCTCAGACCATGGCAGGATAGATGGATATCGTGGGTCCCCTTTTTCAACAGTAACTATGTAAGCTTTGTATCATTATACATATATATATTTTTTAGGTATTCTCCAGTGACTAAGAGCTGGATTTTCTAAGGTCACAGACCTTAGAAAATCCAGCTGTAACGGGGGGGGGGGGGGGTGCGAAGTGGGGGGCGGGCCTGTGAAAGCCGGCAGCCATTGCACCACTGCAGTGAGCTGGCTGCCGGCTTTCGCACCAAATAACTACACCATAAAAGGTGTAGTTATTTCGCGCAAAATTGGCGGCGATAAAGGTTCTTACCTTTCGCCGCCAGCAATGTCTGCGCAGCGTCGGCCCCGGTGCCGCCCCAACTCCTCCTCTTCCGGGGCCGACTCCGCCCCATTTAGAGATCGCACCCCAGAAGTGTGCTCTCTCTCACTCTCTCTATCTTTCTCTCTGTCTATTACATGGGATTTTCAATAAATATCACAAATACTGTATTGGGCATAATGCCAGTAAAATTGTGTAGTTGTGGCATTATAACATGTATTATGCTATTAAAAACCATCATTTTCATAAACTCCTCCCTTTTGACTAAAATTTAAAAATGTGTGTATGCATCTCGTGATGTGATTAATAACATATGTATTATGGCATTATCATGGGTATTAGGGACCTAACGCCCACTATAAGTCCCTAATGCATTTTTATTTATTTATTTATTTAATAACTTTTATATACTGACGAATGTTGGGAACAACTCATCAGTTTACATAGAACAGAACTTAGCAACAGGCTTTACAATTATTGCATAATTACATAAGGAACATTAAGAACATACAAATAAGAATGACCCTGTCAGTGTTGGTAGGGTAGCACAAAAGTTTGTAAATTTCACTATGAAAACATCTACAAATGATTCACAAAAATGCAACACTGAATCTGCAGAGGAGTGACAAGTTGCTTAATAGTATAGAATAATTCTCAGGAATTGTTAGAAGAAGCTTTAATCTGACTATGAAAGTATAATGTTTTGGCTCAATCAATGGCTATTCTATACTTATTTATTTTTATTTATTTATTTATTTATTAGCTTTTATATACCCACATTTGTGGGTACATCATGCCAGTTTTACTGAGAAAGTGTATGCCAGTAAGTTTCAAGATTTTGAGGTATGAGGTTCTACACCATAAAGATTCAGATCTGTGAAGTACTTCTTTTTTTATAAGAAAGTACATGGGTATATCAGGGGACTGGACCTACACTTTATGGTTCTCAGTTTTAAAGAGGCTAGTTCATCAACCACAAATTGAATGGTATGTGCATACTTTGCTAAGTATTTATTGTTTACTTTTTTTTATAGAATGTTCTCTTAATTTGAGCTGTCCCTCCCGATGCAGCCAGCTCGGTGAAACACAGGTTCTATGTCGGGGGACCCTTGCATTTTCATTGAAATCTTTACATTCATCAGTGGAGCCATAATAAAGAATTGATTTTTGAATACAAAATCTATGACCAACATAGAATTTGTTTGCGCTCATCTAAAAAGTCTGACATTAAGGAAGCATCTGTTCTTTGATGATAGGCTTCTGAGAGGTGTATCCTTTGTCCAAGGTAGAGTTGGTGCTACCTGAAAGGGTAATGCCTCTGTATCGCTCCATGGTGTGAACTCATCCTGAGTGTTGTAAGCAGTTCTGGACACCAGATCTAAAAAGAAAATATAGCAGACTAAGAAAAGGTATAGAGAAAGGCAACCAAAATAATAACAGGGATGGAATGATTCCCCGATGAGGAAAGGCTAAAGAGGTTAGGAGTCTTCAACTTGGAGATGAGACGGCTGAGTGGAGACAGTAGAGAAGTCTATAAAATAATGAGTGGAATGAAATGAGTAAACATTAAATCGGTTGTTTACTCTTTCAAAAGTACAAAGACTAGAGAACACATAATAAAGTTATTAGGTGATACATTTAAAACTAATAAGAGAAAATGTTTTACTCAACACATAATGGAGCTCTGGAATTTGTTGCCAGAGGATGTGGTAAAAGCTATTAGTGTAGCTGTGTTTAAAATAAGTTTGAACAAGTTCCTGTAGGAAAAAAACATAATTATTAAAGTGGACTTTGAGAAATCCACTGCTTATCCCTAGGATAAGTAACATGGAATCAATCTACTCTTTGGGATCCTGCCAGGTACTTGTGACCTGGGTTGGCCACAGTTGGAGACAGGATGCTGAGCTTGATGGAACTTTCATCTGACCCAGTATGGCATTTTCTTATGTTTTTATATTCAGTGTTCCCTGCTTTGTGCATGGAATAGCCAATTACTTGTTCCTAACCACATTAAGCTAGTAGTTCTAAAAAGGTTTCAGGTACCTGATCTACATGTAGATTAAAGACTCCCAACAGTAGGTGATGAGATCAATTAGGGGAGAGCTAGTGTGGCTTAGCAGCCTGGGAGAACAATAAATAAGACATAGTGTACATTAAGATTTTTGGATTCAAGCTACTAACTTCATGGAGGAGAAATTAAAGCAGGAAATGGTGTAAAGTTTAAGGATTTCTTGAATATAATAAGTCATTAGGGCAATATTGGTTGAACAATGGCAAGTCAGTCTCTGTAGCCCAAGATTCAGTTATGCAAAGACAGTCTGGTTTAGAAATTATTACTAACTCATGAAGTATTCCTGAATTATTCAATATAGAATGAGCATTAAGTAATAACATTGCAAAGTCTTTAGTCAGTCAAAAGTTTGCATGGTTTAAATTGGATATTAAAGAGAGCTGACCCTGGTAGTGGTGCTGTTTATCAATGTCTCAATGGAATGAGGCCATAGCATCTGTTTTCAGTAATGGTGATGTTCACAATGAAATCTAAGCAGGCAATGGATGAATCAGTAACGTAACTGATAAGGAGGTGGGCACTCAGGCTGCAGGCACACAAAGGGCCATTCTCCTTTGTCGCATTCATTCATATATGTGATTGAGTCATGCACCCATTCAGATAGGCACCTCCAGCATCCTTGGCCTGGGTTTAAAGGGCCAGCACTCCCTGATGATGTCACAAATGGGCTGGGACTTTAACAGTGGAGAGGGAAGCTCTGTATGGAATTGGGAGAGGCAAGCAAGCAAGTCCTTATCGAGGCCTGGGTTTATAAGTGAGCAGCACAATCAGCAGCAAATGATTAAATGATGCTTTCTTTGGTGTCCTTGGCCTGGGTTTAAAGGTCCAGCACCAGGGAAGTGCACACAGATCTTTCCTGGGTCTAATTCTGTTCAACATTTATGAAAATGATATTGCTAAGGGGCTATTGAAAAAGATATGTCTTTTTGCATATATTAAAATCTGCAACTGGAAGGCATAGAAAAAGATGAGGAGTGATTTAAGGAAAATTGGGAAATGATTCAGAGTTTGGTAATTAAAATCTAATGCTAAAATGTGCACGATCAATCATGCATTTGAGTTGAATAAATCTAAACATACAGTATAAAACAGGGGAAGAAACTGACGCACACCAAACAAGAGAGGGCTCTGATGGTAATCACATCAGATAATCTAAAGGTGGCCAATAGTGTGACAAGGTGGCAGTAAAAACCAGAAAGATGCCAGGATGCATAAAAAAGAGGAATAATCAGTAGAAATAAATCTCTGATGAGCCCTCATTTATAGTATTGCATGCAGTTCTGGATACCGCACCTGCCAAAGGATACAGACAGGATCAAGTCAGTTCAGAGTGCAACCACTAAAATGATGATCAGTTTTTACCTTAAGGAATCAATGCAAGGAGGAAGGACACAAAAGTTCAGCAATGCCCATAGAATTCAAATACAAGATTTTTATTGAATTGTGTACAAGCAAGCAGAGAGTTCAATTGTCAGCATCAAGTCAAAAAGGTTCTGTCAATAGATCACGGTCCTCCGACACGGGACATGTTTTGAAGAGACTGCATGGGGAGGGAACACCCCCCCCCCAAGTAGTTGAAAAATCATCCAAACTAAGGGAGTAGCAGGTTGAGTGAGCTGAGCCCCCAAGGCAGAGATGTAAGAAAATTTCACAACAATGCTTAAATCGAAGTGTTTATAGAAGAAAAATCCAGTGCTAAAGGGAGGCAGATAACGTCAGTTCAGGCTGCGGAGTAGGCAGAGGATGCTGACAGAGCCAAAGGGTCACAAAACCTGTTATACTGGTTGGGACTCGGCTCTATGGACAATCATTGCTGAACTTTCATGTCCTTCCCCCTTGCATTGATCCCTTATCTTTGATGGTTGGACTTTCGCCTATTTGCTCCTTGTCAATGTTTACCGTAAAGCATTCTGTATGTGAAGTGAATTACGGGCATCTAAATATGTATATCAAGTGAAACTCGTCACTCCTTTCTTCCTGAATACTTTATAGCAAAATAGATTTTTTTTCTGTATCTTAGCTAAAGCAAATATTAAAGAAATATATTTGTGCTGTAGTCTGAAGAAACTAGGTCAGTACCCCAGAATCATAAAATGATTTGCCATCCTTCGTTCTCCTGCAGTCAATCCATCTCAAGTGGGAATGGGGAAAGGCTTTTTCCAGGCAAATGCAGAATTAAATATTTGCATGATTAAGAGGCAATCATGGGCTTTGCAAATGCCTGCTGAAAATTGTAATAGAGACCAACTTTTGGAGATATAGAGAGCACCATCCCCACATCTGCATTGCATCCTGAGAACAGCAGCTGTTGGATGGCTTCTCTCATTAGCCTATTTTCTAACTCCATGAACTGCACATTTATTTGTCAAAGGTAGCATCAGAAAATGAACAAACTATTGAGTTCTAAAATATGAAACAAGGATTTTTCTTTTGCTTTCTTGTAGCAGCTTCTCCATTTTGCTTTCTTGTAGCAGCTTCTCCATTTTATTTTATTTAGTAAATAATACCCCTTGAAGAAAAATATGTTTGAAAAAGTATAGATTAATTTTTTACTACATATTCTAAATCTTGTTGAAGTAATATAAACTAGCCACTATACCTAAAGACTACAGCATGGCAAATGTAACACCAATTTAAAAAAAAATGGGCTCAGAAATAACTTGGGAAACTATAGACCAATGAGTCTAACATCGGTATCAGGCAAAATAGTAGAGGCTATTCTTAGGAATAGAATAACGGCTTAATGGGAAAGAGGCAACATTAATTTTGCAAAGGGAAGTCTTGCCTTATGAAAATATTAGAAGTTTTTGAAGGTGTAAATGAAGACGTAGATAAGGGTGAGCCAGTTGGAATAGTGTAGCTGCATTTTCGGAAGGCTTTTGACAAAATCCTTCATAAGAGACTCCTCAGGAAATTAAAAAGTCTTGGGCTAGCAGGTGATGTTCTACTCTATATCGGTAACTGATTAGGAGAGAAAAAACAGTTGAGGTAAATGGTCACTTTTCCCAAGAAAAAGAGTTGAATAGAAAAGCGCCCCAGAGATATAAATTGGTAGAGATGTGAATCGTGTGCCATATCGTCTTAACAATTGAAATCGTGTGGCAGGAGAAGAAAATCGTGTTTGGCACGATTATTTCGTTGAAAAAATCGTTAAAAATCGTTTTTTTCCGATTAGTGCGCACTAACGGGAGTTAGTGCGCACTAACAGAAATTGATACAATTTGACACTTTTCAGGTCAGTTAAGGTCAGTTTAGGAATGAATATGTATTCCTATTGGCTGCCCTTTTATTTATTCATGTTACCAAGGTTCCCACTGACAGTATATGGGGGATGGGAAATGGAAACAGTTGGTAGCTTGACAAAAAAAGTAATGTGATCAGTTAATGTGACTAGAACTTGTGCCCTAACCCTGATACCAGGGGTGTTGTGATCTTCATGTACACACAGTGCCCTATCCCTATTAATACCAGGAGTGTTGTGATCTTCCTGCACACAGTGCCCTAACCCTGACACCAGGGGTGTTGTGATCTTCCTGCATGCAGTGCCCTATCCCGCCTGCATTACTAGTGAGAGGCTGGCTTCACAGACAGGGGGGAGCTGCCTGACCCTCCCCCATGTCCCAGCCAGTGAATGGTGTGTGGGTGAGGGGAGGGGGGGAGGAGGATGGTGAGGCTGAAACAGCTCCTTCCCTGCATTACTAGTGAGAGGCTGGCTTCACAGACAGGGGGGAGCTGCCTGACTGTAGTAGATTGAATAAAGATCTGATGTTTCTGCTCTCCTCACACCAAACAAAAGCAACACACAAGCAGAGAAGCCCTTCTTATAAAGTTGAACTAGTGAGTTAAGTAGGAGGAAAAGTAAACATACTGGTGGCCAGTGTGGCTACTTAAAAAATACACTTACCAACAATCAATTACCACATATATTTGAACTGTGTATAATAGTTCCAGCCAGGACCACCTTTCTAAAATGCACAGTGATTGGCAAATTCAACATGCACTAGCATTTCACATGCCTGCTAACAAAAATAATAAACAAACAAGTTCTAGTCACATGAGTGATGATCATCACATTACTTTTTTTGTCAAGCTTCCAACTGTTTCCATTTCACATCCCCCCAACCATTACCTCAGTGGGAACCTTGATAACATCAATAGATAAGAGCACAGCCAGCCAATAGGAATACATATTCATTCCTAAGTGACCTTTACTGACCTGGGAAGTGTCAACACTTTGTTTCATTTTCTGTTGGTGTTCGTGAGTTTCCAGTTCCATTTCCCATCCCCCCAACCATCACCTCAGTGCGAACCTTGGTAACATCAATAGATAAGAGGGCAGCCAGCCAATAGGAACACATATTCATTCCTAACTGACCTTTACTGACCTGGAAAGTGTCAATTTGTATCATTTTCTGTTAGTGCGCACTAACTCCCGTTAGTGCGCACTAACAGAAGGTTAGGCTAGGTTAGGCTAGGTTAGGGGGAATGGAAAGGAGGAAGGCAGCGCGGCTCGGCACGTGCAAGGTGCACAATTGTGCACCCCCTTGTGCGCGCCGACTCCGGATTTTATAACATGTGCGCGCTTCTTTTAAAATCTACCCCTATGTGCACAAGCTTTCTCCTCTTTCATGCACACACACACTAACACACTCACATGTCTGACGCTAATGCTCTCTCTCACACACATTCTTCTCATTTTCCATGCACATACATACAATCCCTTCCCCCTCATTAACTCACTATCTCTTCTCATCCTGAACCTATCAGCGGCAGCAACCTTCTCCTTAGGGCCCGCATAGCTAATGGGAAGGTCATTCTTCCAGCCAAGCCATATCCTGTTCCTGCCATGGGCTGAGGGGATTCCTTCTTCTTCCAGTCATGCCATCTCCTAATCCTGTGGTGGGCAAATGGGACTCCCCTTTCCTCCTGCCACCCCACTGTGGGTCAGTCGGAAGGGCTGGAAAAAGAGAGAAGGCATATGATTGGCCCTTGGGTAAAGGAGAAAGGGAGGAGTCATGATTGGTGACAGGGGCAGGAAAAAGGGAGGAGGCATCTGATTGGCCCATGCAGGCCAATTGGACACTTTTCATTTTGTGAGAACTGTACAGGCTGCGTCACTAGCAGCAGGAGAGCACCCAAAGATGTCAGGAATTGGCCCAGAGACCCAGCA
This sequence comes from Rhinatrema bivittatum, assembly GCF_901001135.1. NCBI lineage: Eukaryota > Metazoa > Chordata > Amphibia > Gymnophiona > Rhinatrematidae > Rhinatrema > Rhinatrema bivittatum. Next base: position 1,862,065 of record NC_042624.1, on the reverse strand, counting down.
AGGCCAATTTTGGCCTTTCTACCAGAGCAAAGTGGCTAAATTAATGTGCTCTATGGCACTTAGAAGGAATGTGCATTCATTTTTAATGAATTTCAGATCCAGTTCGATAATCAACATTTTCAGTTTATTCTAAATGAAATGAAGCAAAAATGGCCTTGCACAGATATACCCAAAGCCTTTCTGAGTATTTTTGTTTCTCACATTTTTAAAAAATGGACCTCACTGAGTCCCTCCATAAGACAGCCATGGGGTCAATGACTACCTGGATGGACTTAGCTGACTCTATGACACCCCCCCCCATCCCCCCCCATCCCCACCCCAACAAGAATATTGTGGAGCCCTTCTGAGCGCCCTCCTGCCCCTCCAGTAAAAACACTGAGGCTCAGGCTTACCAAGCTAAGTGGAGCCAGGCCCAGGCAAGGTCTCCACGGGCCCCTCCCACCCCCAGTAAAATGTTCTAGGGCCAGGGACACCTCTGCCTAGCCCCTCAGTTACCCCCTTCCATGGGGGAAGCATTCACACGTTGAAAAGTGAAGGCATGATGCCCACTCACTCCTGCACTGCCTGCCAAAAATTAAAATAAATGTGCCAGCTGCCTTGCTGCCAGCACTGAAACCTGCCTCAGGTGTGGCTGGCGCCACTATGTTGTGCATACAGATGTGCAGCCATACAACATAATGCTGCTGACCTTGCCTGAGTGACATCACTTTGGCGCTGACATCAGGGCTGCTGGCAGCAGTTTTACATTTGCAGCAGGCAAGGCAGACGTGAGTGGACATCACCCCGGCCTTTTTCATCGTGTGGATGCAGACCCCACAGAATGGGATGAGTAGGCCCTGCAACAAAAGATCCCCGGTCCTGCTGAATATTTCTAGTGGGAGGGGGGTTGGAAGTGGCCCAAGGAGATCCTGCCTGGGCCTGGCTCAGCCCATTTGGGTAGGCCTGAGCCCCACATTTCCTTACAGGGTTGGAGGGGGATTGGAGGGACTTGAGGAGGCCCCAGCCCTCTAGTTCCAGACCCTGTAGCTGTTTTGAGGGGGGGGGGTGGGAAGGATTGGAGGGTCTCAGGGAAGCTCCTTACGGTTTTTAGTTTAATCTGTTCTCTTTTGGGGGATATATTTATTTTGAGAAACAAACAAACAAACAAACAAATAAATAAATAAATACCCACATATAGTGAAACAATTAACAAAGAACTCTGCATGAAAAACAACCTGAAACCACAAGTTTTGTCCTGCACCGCCCCTAGTACATAGTATGCAGCCCAGCAGATCACTTTTGTGGGGTTTGCCAGGTGTAAATGGGGGGGAACCACACACTCAGTATGCTAGGGGGTTTTTTTTTCCCCAATATCAAAAAGCCCTGGAAGCAGCAAAGTAGCCTGGGTAACTTTATGTGAGTAGCCAAGAATATTCAGTGGGGGATTAAGCTGGCTAAGAGGCACTGAATATCCTGACCAGAGCGAGCTAGTTCACTCTAACCTGGTTGACTTCCCAACCACTGCACCATTAAATATTTGTCTCAGACAATATTTTTTCACTCAGCTATTCCTACAGGAAAAGTCCATACCCGATTATTAGCCAGGTGGGCCTGGGAAAGCCATCGCTCAGCCCCGGGAATGAGCGACAAGGAGTGAATCTGTTGGGTCATTCCTAGTGACTGGCACTGGCCACTGTTGGAGACGGTATGTTGGGCTTGATGGACTCATCCTAATGGCTGAGGCAGAATTGGACATTGTTGCTATCACAGAGACATGGTTCACAGAATCTCATGATTGGGATACAACAATACCTGGCTATAACTTGTTAAGGAAGGACAGAGAGGATAGAAAAGGGGGAGGTGTGGCTCTTTATGTCAGAAACAACATCCAAGCATCTGAGCTACAAGGAAGTTGGGGTAAGGAAGAAGCACTATGGCTCGACCTAAAAAAAGATGACGGAGCGTCCATTTATATTGGAGTGGTTTACAGGCCTCCAAACCAAAAGGAAGAGCTGGACAGAGACCTGGTTGAAGACATCCATAAAATAGGTAAGAAGGGAGAAGTGGTGATCGTGGGTGACTTTAATATGCCAGATGGAGACTGGAAAATCCCATCTGCAGAAACTAAAAACAGCAGAGCGATAGTGGATGCCATGCAAGTATCTTTGTTCAAACAAATGGTGTTGGAACCCACCAGAGAAGGAGCTATACTCGACTTAGTACTCACTAATGCAGATAATGTCTCAGATGTCCAGGTGGGTGCCCACCTCAGCAGCAGTGATCATCAAACGGTATGGTTTAATATCACTAAAAGAATAGGGAAAAGAACCACAAAGACCCGAGTTTTACAGTTCAAAAACACAGACTTTGAGGAAATGGGGAAGTACCTGGAGGAAGAACTAAAAGGATGGGAGAACGAGAGAGATGTGGATCAGCAGTGGACCAATCTAAAAGGAGCAATCACCAAGGCAACTGCTCTATACGTTAGAAATGTAAAGAAAAGCAAAAGAAAATTGAAACCTATCTGGTTCTCAAAGGAGGTGGCTGACAAAATTAAAGCTAAAAGAACAGCATTCAAGACATATAAAAGATCCCAAAGGGAGGAACACAAAGAAGAATATTTGTATCAACTGAGGGAGACAAAGAAATTAATCAAGTTGGCAAAAAGTCAAGCGGAAGAGAGGATTGCCAAGGAGATAAAAAATGGTGACAAAACATTTTTCAGATACATCAGCGAAAAGAGAAAGATCCAAAGTGGTATAGTGAAATTGAAAGGTGGTAATGATCAATGTGTGGAGGGAGACGAAGAAATGGCAGAAATATTAAACGAATACTTCAGCTCTGTGTTCACTAAAGAAGACCCTGGAGAAGGACCATCTCTACACAACAAAAAACTGGTGGGAAGTGGAATAGATGAAAATCCTTTTACAGTAGAAAATGTGTGGGAAGAGCTAAAGAACCTGAAAGTGGACAAAGCCATGGGGCCTGATGGGATTCATCCAAGGATATTGAGGGAGCTCAGAGATGTTCTGGCAGCTCCGCTGTGTGACCTGTTCAATAGATCCCTAGAAACGGGAGATGGTGCCGAGTGATTGGAGAAGAGCGGTGGTGGTCCCGCTTCACAAGAGTGGGAACACGGAGGAGGCTGGCAACTACAGACCGGCTCAGCCTCACTTCGGTGGTGGGAAAAGTAATGGAATCACTGCTGAAAGAGAGAATAGTGAACTATCTACAGTCCAGAGAATTGATGGACCAGAGGCAACATGGATTCACCAGGGGAAGATCCTGTCAGACAAATCTGATTGACTTTTTTGACTGGGTAACCAAGGAATTGGATCGAGGAAGAGCGCTCAATATCATATACTTGGATTTCAGCAAAGCTTTTGACACGGTTCCGCACAGGAGACTGGTGAATAAAACGAGAAGCTTGGGAGTGAGTGCCGAGGTGGTGACCTGGATTGCAAATTGGTTGATGGACAGAAGACAATGTGTGATGGAAAATGGAACCTTCTCTGAAGAGAGAGCGGTTTTAAGTGGTGTACCGCAAGGATCGGTGTTGGGACCGGTCCTGTTCAATATCTTAGTGAGCGACATTGCGGACGGGATAGAAGGCAAGGTTTGTCTTTTCGTGGATGACACTAAGATCTGCAAACAGAGTGGACACGCTGGAAGGAGTGGAGAGAATGAGGCGGGATCTAAGGAAACTGGAAGAGTGGTCGAAGATATGGCAGCTGAGATTCAATGCCAAGAAGTGCAAAGTCATGCATATGGGGAGTGGAAACCCGAATGAACTGTATTCGATGGGGGGGGGGAAAGGCTGATGTGCACGGAGCAGGAGAGGGACCTTGGGATGATAGTGTCTAATGATATGAAGTCTGCAAAACAATGCGACAAGGCTATAGCAAAAGCCAGAAGAATGCTGGGCTGCATAGAGAGAGGAATATCGAGTAAGAAAAGGGAAGTGATTATTCCCTTGTACAGGTCCTTGGTGAGGCCTCACCTGGAGTACTGTGTTCAGTTCTGGAGACCGTATCTACAAAAAGACAAAGACAAGATGGAAGCGGTACAGAGAAGGGCGACCAGGAAGGTGGAGGATCTTCATCGGATGACGTACGAGGAGAGATTGAAGAATCTAAATATGTACACCCTGGAGGAAAGGAGGAGCAGAGGCGATATGATACAGACTTTCAGATACTTGAAAGGTTTTAATGATCCAAAGACAACGACAAACCTTTTCCGCAGGAAAAAAATCAGCAGAACCAGGGGTCACGATTTGAAGCTCCAGGGAGGAAGATTCAGAACCAATGTTAGGAAGTATTTCTTCACGGAGAGGGTGGTGGATGCCTGGAATGCCCTTCCGGAGGATGTGGTGAAGACCAGAACTGTGAAGGACTTCAAAGGTGCGTGGGATAAACACTGTGGATCCATAAAGTCAAGAGACCGCCAATGAAGAGTGGGTGACTCGCCAGAATGATGGCTACTGCCTGGAGACAATACCCTTATTCAATAAACGTACACATGCTTACTGTGACTCCAACATCGTTCTAGCTTCAACAGCAAGAGGAAAATGTGGAATAAAGGATCTGCACTCACAAAGGGGGGAGTAGCTGGCTTGTTACGGCGGTTACTACCCCAAACCAAATAAGCCTGTTTACTTCAATTCTATGCATATACAGCATAGTTCTCTGCTTCAACGGCAGGGGAGAAGAAAAAAACTGATACTACACACATCCAGCAGAGCTGCTCTGCTTCAACGGCAGGGGAGAAGAAAAAAGGGTTCGCACTCACAAAGCGGGGAGTAGCTGGCTTGTTACGGCGGTTACTACCCCAAACCAAATGTGCCTGATACTTCACTTTCGATGCATATCCAGCATGGCTCTCTGCTTCAACAGCATGGGAGAAGAATAAACTGATACTTCAAGCATATCCAGCATAGCTCCCTGCTTCAACGGCAGGGGAGAAGAAAAACAACCAATAAGGGCTGTATAAAATAGTCTGAGTAAAACAAATAAGCATGGGTGTAGCTTGCTTATTGCGGCGGTTACTACCCCTACTACCCCTAACTAATCAAGCTAGATATTTCACTTGGATGCAGCTCCATCACTGCTCTCTACATTAAAGGTGGGGGTGGAAGGGAAATAGAACCAAGAGCTAAGAGAAACAGATAAGTATGAGAGAAAAAATGTGTGAAGCTTGCTGGGCAGCCTGGATGGGCCGTTTGGTCTTCTTCTGCTGTCATTTCTATGTTTCTATGTTTATGTAAAATAGGTAAAATTGCTTTCCCATCTATTGTACAATTAGGGCCAGATTTTAAAACTTATGCCGCCAGCGAAGATTTGTGCGCGCAACCCGGCGCGCACAAATCTACGCCCGATTTTATGACATGCGCGCGCAGCCACGCACATGTCATAAAATCCGGGGACGGCGCGCTCAAGGGGGTGCACCTTGCGCGCGCCGAGCCCTAGGGGAGCCTCGATGGCTTTCCCCGTTCCCTCCGAGGCCGCTTTCATTCAGAGAATGAAAAGTGAAAGCTAAAAAGGAAACGAAAACTAGTCAATGGAACTGGTGTTGTTATTATTATTATTATTATTATTTTTACAGTTATTCATTCATTGTTTCATGCCGAGCACTGTTTGCAGGTGTAGGAATGACTTGTTGGATATGGCGGCCCTCGCAATGTCTTTCAGCTTTTTGAACGTTAGGGTCACGCTGCTGAACATGCCAGCGTGCTGTGCGGCTCTGCCCTGACTCTGTTTCATCCTGACTCGCTTACTCTGCGGCTGAGGAAACAAGAGCTACCCAGCATCCCTCAACGGGCACCTGTCAGATTTGCCTTTCAGCCAAAAGTAAGGCCTGCCAGGCCTTGAAGAAAACAGGAAATGATCCCTGTCATTTTTCAGCACCACCTAATAATTCCTACTTCTGAAATGTAAAGCACATCAGTAGTACCGCAGCGAGATCCCAGGCATTCACACAGCTTACCACACTCTTCCTGGATAAACTTCATTAATAAAGCTGGGTTTGTTTTCTTATATCCTTTTTAACTTTTGGTCTGAAGCAAGACATAGAATTAGCAAATGTTTAAACTTAGTCTTCCTAGATCTGAATTCCATGGACAGCGTATGTTTTTTTCTCCCCTGAAAGTTGCTGTATGAATCTCATCTCTTTGATGAATCTGCAGTGCTGGAGAGAGGTGTACGGGGTACAAGATGAATAGCCACTACCTATGGCTAGCTTCAGTAAAAAATAAAGTATCTGCTTGCACTGTACGCACCAGCACGTAGGTTCTCCTGCATGCAGCTCAGGCTGCTCGTTGAATTCCCACTGTACTTTTTTAGCTGCAAGAATAATGCATATTGAATGGATTGAACCTCTCATAATATTTATAGCTTGGTTACAGGAAATTGCTGTGGGATCATGTGACTAGAGTTATTAATGAAGGTAGAACCATTCCTCCCCATTAGAGAATATAATGAGAAATATCTCAGCTTATTGTGCAGCAGCTCACTTAAGGGGATAACTATTAATATTAAAGTAACGCATTTCAGAGTTTTAGGTCTACAGAACTTAGAGGAGCAGTGTCAACCTTCATGTCACTGAATATCACATCCTGAATTTCTGTATCTTCTTCACTATAAATATTCAAGAGGATTATGAGATTAAAATTGAATTTTGCAATGCAGAAATCTGTAAGAAATACACATCTATTTCATTTTTGCTGAGATCTGAGATGTGCGATTCATATTTGTGATGACTTCCCCCAGATCTGAGAGACTTTTTTGGTTTTTTTTTTAAATACCCATTCTCTAATATTCACATTCCTTTGTTTGTTTTTGTATGATGCACCTCACCTCCACAGTTGGATCCCCATCAACCACATCAATTGGTTCAGCTGTTGGATGTTCTGTGTTCCATGTTTCTAATTAGTGGGGTTCATCAAGGTAGAAGAGAAGACTTGGGGCTGCATGTATGATTGACGAGCTCACAGGACTGAGCTGGAGCACCCTAAAAACAAATCACGCAATATCACGAACAATAGATAACGAATTTGAATGGTAAAGACTTCACCTCTGTTGGTAGAGGTACTGATAATTCATTATTCAAAAAAAAAATGTACATTTAATAGCAATAATGATACTTAAGTGTAATAATTTAGAGTTTTGTAGCCCATTACATTTATACTGAATCTGAAAGTCTGGAAATATTGACATTTAATAAAGCTAAATTCTGTGCACATGGCTATTGGAAATAACAGTTGACATTCCCAGGTAAAAAATAAATCTTGGAGAGGTGCTGCTGCTCTCAAAGCTGTGGTCTACTCTCCGATTGCCTCCTGCAACCATTGTCCCTTTCCGAAATGTGTGCCCATTTCTGTCATCCCTCTTCCCCGCTCGCGTGACACATGTAGGAAACGAGCAGAGGACAGTGGACATCCATGAAAGAAAGGCAGATCATGAAGCGAAAAGCAGCGTCCCTGCTCGAGGGGGAGGATATTTCAGAGATAATTTACCCCCCGTCACTGGCTGCTTGCATTCTGGTGAGGGCATGCCCTGGGGGAAGGGGGGTGAGGAGGGAGAGGCAGATAACCACACTCGTAGCTTTGCATTTTCACAACTATGAATGTTGATTTTGCTGGGAAAAGCACCCACATAAAAAGCAGGAGTAAATCTCTGCCGGTACCTTTTCTTTGTGCAATATGCACGCTTTCCCTGTGAGAAGTGGCGTAAAATCTTGGGAAAGAGTGCTCAAGGACTTTGCACCTGCCCACTCAGTTTTGAAAATTGGCTCCTAAACATGTACTGGTCTATTTTTCACAATCGCTTTCAAGAAAGGAACAGATTATTGCATGCTGAAGACATCATGGTTTTCTGAACATATGAATATTCATGGAGCAACAGAGCTGAATTATCACTACTTAATATCATAGCTTAATCTATTATGAAATTGTGAGAGTTCAATAAATACATTAAAGATAAGTAAGGCCTGGTTGTTTACATAGGCTTTTATTTAAATTTATTTGATTTTATATTCATCTAGTTTTATGTTTAAATGTACATTTTGGTTTTTGGCTTTTTATTGTGTTTGTGTGTGTGGTATATATAAATAGAGAGTGAGAGAGAGAATATTTGTTTTTAATTTGTTTTATAAATTACACATTGCTCTGAGAAGTCAGGGTGAGAGAATTGATAAATGCAAGAAATCTTAATAAATGAATGCCACACATTTTCATTCTTAACAAGTGCATGCACTATTGTATGTTAACAAAATTGGAAAAAACAAACAATCAATAAAAAGCAACCCAAAAGGCAGAAGATGGTTCCCGAAGCCTTACAGTGCCTGCATCCTAAACAGGCAGTCAATGCAGCATGGGCTGTTGATTAACCTCTCATTCTCAATCTTATTTTCTTAAAACATCTCAGATTTCAAAATGATTTCCACTAGTATAAAAGAGGCATCATCAAGATCTTATTTCCTCTTCTTTCCTGATTTTTTTTTTTCTGTTTGTTCTTGAAAATTAAGTTCTTGGAAATTATGCTACCCTCTCTTCCCTACCCCAGTTCATGTCATCTCTCCTTCCCTTCTCAATCCCAAGTTCACGCCCTCCCTTGCCCCTATTCCCAATTCAGTTTGACCCTCCCTTCCCCCAATTGGTTGGCATCCCCCTTCCCCATCCTCAGTTCACTCTGTGTCACTCACTGTCCCCCTGTAATCCCCAGTTCACTCTGTCTCTCCCTTCTCTTCCCAAGCCCTAGTTCATTCCATTCTTCCCTTCCTTTCCCAATCTTCAGTTCACTCTTTCCCTCTCTTCCTCCTCCTGCAATCCCCAGTTCTCTTCCTCCCTTTTCCAATCTCCTGTCACTCTGTCTTTCCCTTCCCTGCCCATCTCATTAATTTTGTGTCTCTTCCTTCCTCCATCTTATTCTCCATCCCTTCCTTTCCCCATCCTAAATTCCCTCTGCCCCCTTCCCCTGAAATCCTCAGTTCACTCTCTCTCTTTCCTACCCTGAGCCCCAGTTCACTCCATTCCTCCCTCCCTCCCTTCCCCCTTTTTCAGCTCATGCTGTCATTGTCTACCTTCCCCTGCAATCCTCAGTTCACTCCCTCCCTTCCCTGCCCCTGACTCCAATTCATTCTTTTCTCCCCTCTTCCCAATCCCCGGTAGTTTCACTCCCTTCCCTTTCCCCACCCCACCATGTTGTTGAGTCCCTTCCTCTATGCCCCCTGGATCCCCTCACTCACCCACTGAGAAAGGTAAACAGGAGGAGAACAGGGCAACTTTGCAGCGCCTTTGACACCTCCTTTTCCACCCCTGCTGGGTGGCTCAAAGGATTACACTTTGAGCCACATGATTCAAAGCTTGACACTCAGGCCCGGCAGGGGAGGAGAAGAAGGAGATGGCAGAAATGCAACAAAGCTGCCATCTCCTCTTCCTATTTAACATAATCAGTGGGGGGGGGGGGGGGTGTGCAGAAGGAAAAGTTGTGCCTCTCTCAATGTTTCTCTTCTGGAGCCGGTGGGCGGCGCACCATCCCACTGCCATCATTGCACTGTTTTCAAGAGGTCCCTGGTCTCCTATGACAATTTGGCCAGGCTCAGCCAAATCCAAAACAAGGGCTGAATTTTGCAGCTTTAACCATGGCCACAGAATAGCAGGTGACTAGGGACTCTGCTGCTGTGTTGCCAAAATGCATAAATTATGGCGACTTTTAATTCCAACTTAATTACTTAAGCTTGCTTTGAAAATTATCCTTAAAATGCATACAAACTATCCTGAACAAGGGTATGTTGAACTTTGCAGGTCATAACATGTGCAGGCTTATTTACATGCAAAGGTTTTAAAATCAAGAGTATGGGGCAGATTTTCAAAGGGTTATGCGTGTAAGATACGCGAGTAACCCCCGAAAAGTTGCCTCTTCCATCCCCTGCGCACGCCCCGGGACGCACATAAGTCCCGGGGCTTTCCTGGGGCAGCATGTTGGGGGGCGTGTCGCGGTTTGGCGCGTCATCGGGGGCATTCGGGGGGCGGGGCCATGGGCGTGATTTTGGCCCAGAGGTATTCCGGGAGTGTGGCCATGGCCTCTGGACCACCCCCAGACCGGAACATGGCGCGCCGGCAGCCGGCCGGTGCACGCAAGTTACACCTGCCTCGGGCAGGTGTGACTTGTAAAATAAAGTGGGGGGAAATTAGGGCTGGGGGAGGGGAAGGTGGGGGGGTCCGGAGGGAACGGAGGATGGCTGTGCCGCTCAGCATGTGCAGGCTGCTGATTTTGCGCAGCCTTGCATGTGCCAACCCTGTATTTTATAACATGCGTGCAGCAGCGTACCCATGTTATAAATTGGGAGTAGATTTGTTCGCGCCGGGTTGCGTGAAACAAATCTACTCCCGTGCGCACCTTTTAAAATCTACCCCTATGTGTGTAAATCAAAACTCTGCCCCAACTCCATCCTCTGGAATGTTTATTTTACTTGTACACGTTAAAGTATGTATAAAATGTGTTTATTTACAAAATTGTATGCATACCACTACCACACAATTTTATAACAAGCCATTTATTTCCATGAACACAAGTTTTAAGCATGCAAATGGCTTCTAAAATGCATAATCTAAAATAGCATGAGCAAGCCCACTTGTGTTTTTCTCTTTTTTTCCTGCTGACTTCCAAACAGAGGGAATAAATGGTAAGGAGGGTCAAATGCATGCATATATTTCCAGGAGAGCAGAAAACTAACATGACTGTATGTTTATAACCATCTGTCTTCTGTGTCAGCAAGGATCTTCAAAGTGTAGCGTGAGATGATATGAATGAAGGCAGAAGGGAACATGCAAAGAGGAGACGCGAGGAAGAATGTAGCTGCTCTGACTCAGAAAAGCATCAAAATCTGGGCATTCCCTCTTGTGCACCTAGCCTGTAGTTCAGGCACCACAATAATGTACCACAAAGTCTGATACTGTCACGGAGGTCACAGCTTTGCCTTGAAACCAAAATGAATGGTTAGCCAAAAAAAAAAAGCCTTTAAAACTCAGATTGCTTTTCAGCCTTTTTTCTGAATGTCTATGCATTCTTTGGCTACACTAACAATGTCAATGGATGTTATGCTACATTTCTGTACCACCTTCCTTAAATGAATTAAACCCGAAGTGGATTACAATAGATGCAAACACACACACAGAAATACACATATATTTTGTGTGTATGCAAAAGGGGGCCAGCAGGGTACACATACACATACAAATAAAACAGTTAAAAAGAGAGCCAAGAAAGCTGGGAAGGCTGTGCTTTTCTTTGCTTAAATCTGTCTGCAGATCTGAGTGCACTGCACTGTGCTGTATTAGACAGACAAACAGACACAAAAAAGTCATACTTCTCTGGACACGCTATAATCTCAAGTCCAACGCTGCCGCATTGAACAGTCAGAAAGCAGTGCCTCTCTGTATAACAGTGAGTGAGATTACTGTGACTACAGCAATGAACATGAGGAAAAGCCTATTGCCTAACTATTCTGTCACTCTAAAAGAGATTTTGAATGCTCAGACTTGCTCTGCTAAATCAAACAGAACAAATGGAAATTTCTTTGCACATGTTCATACCTTTCAGTGGGAGGATATCAGCATCACTTGGTCCAGATTGCAGCTATAGGCTAGTTAAAAAAAAGGTTTCACTTTGATTGATCCTCCATCCTATCTGTTTTCCTAGATCTCCCATCTCAGCACTGGCCTGACTGCTATCTCACACAGCCAATGGTTGGTTGCTATAGTTACCAGTTAGTGCCTGCAGCTTTGTCAGTACAGCAATTTTGAATGGGCCATATACATATACTTGAATGAGAAACATAAACAAATGAGACAAAAATTTTGTTAAACTCATGGCACCCTACATTCATTTCAGGGTCCACAAATGAAAAAAAAAAAGGTCTCATTCATTACATTTTACCCATTCATTTCAAATGAATACATATCCCTAATTGTTTACTGTAATTTGTTTAGAACATGTGTTTTTAAGCATAAGAAACATAATAAAATACATGTCCTTTTACTCAGGCTTTTTAAGTTGGCAAAATCAGGGAACTAATTATTATACATAGTCAAGCATCTTAGACCCTGTCTGGTGGGAGATTCTCTCTGTGCATTTTTTTGGACTTTAACCTTTTTAAACAGTAGGGGCCTTACTGGAGTCTGTATATCGCCCAGGTTCAGGGTTGGGGAGCCCAGGGTCTGTTGCTCTGCAGGTTAGGGGAAGACGTGCCCTCTTTATCCTCAGAGAGGTTGGGGTGGCTGTGACCTGCTATAAGGAGAGCCCCGGTATTATCTTTAGTATTTTTTAAAGGTTAAGCTTCCCATCCAGGGGGAAGTTTTTGACTGTCCTTCCTGCCTGACTGGTGCTCATAAAGTCCTGCTACGGGGATCCCTCCCTTCAGGAATTCGAATAAAAGCACAAAGGACTGCTTAAGAACAAAGAAGGTTTGAATCATTAAACAGTGAGATGAATGGATGCCTGGGTCTAACAATAATTTTAGACTTGTTTTCTCTTGGGAACCTCCAGTTTGTGCCTACACTTGTATAATTCGGGATGCTAGCAAGTTCCCCATTTTACATAATGGGGTGGGGACTGGGGGACTAGGGATGTGCATTTGTTTTCGATGTATTATGAATCCACAACGTATATGCCATATTTGTTGTATTCGTGGGGGTTTCGAAACGTATGGTGAACCCCCACGAATACAACGGATCACCAATGAGTAGCCCCCCCCACCCTCCTGACCCCCCCCCCCAAGTCTTGCCAAAAGTACCTGGTGGTCCAGCGGGGTTCCTGGAGCAATCTCTCCTGCACTCGGGCTGTCGGCTGCAGGTATTCAAAATGGCGCCGATAGCCCCTGTGACAAATTAAGGGCAAAGGCTATCGGCGCCATTTTGAATACTGGCAGCCGACGACCCGCGTGCAGGAGATCACTCAAGGACCCCCGCTGGACCACCAAGGAACTTTTGGCAAGTCTTGTGTGGGACTCAGGAGCCCCCAGTCATCAGCTGCTAGTATTCAAAATGGTGCCGATAGTCTTTGTCCTTACTATGTCACAGGGGCTATCGGCGCCATTTTGAATACTGGCAGCCGACAGCCCGAGGGCAGGAGAGATTGCTCCAGGAACCCTGCTGGACCACCAGGTACTTTTGGCAAGTCTTGGGGAGGGGGGGGGGGGTCAGGAGGGCGGGGGGTTTGTAGATAAATAACTTTAAGGATTGGGATGGGGTTTTTGGGGGGAACAAATGTATTTTTGACATATGAACGGATCGGGGGGCCCTGAGAATGGATGCAACGGATTTGGGCCCCCTACGAATCCGAATCCAGAATGGGACAAATCCGTCCCTGCTGCACATCCCTATGGGGGACTGGCATTTATTCATCGCTGTTCTGTAACCAAGCCTAAGATGAATATTTCCAGCAGAAATAGCCATCTTTCACAATAACTGGAATCATTGTCATCATGTTTTCTTGACCTATAGTGTTTAGCCACACAGTGGTTTTCTTATAAGTGTCAAATGGGACAGAAGCACTAGTGGCAAGTGGATCCTTGCAGCGTATGAAGGAAAAGCCAGTGTTATACATTGGGCCACTATTCATTTACAGTATCTTTTTTTTTTTTTGTACTTTTTTTTTAAAGCACCAAGCTTACCTTAAATAGTTATTTTTCTGGTATTGTCTTTACATAAAGTTTTATATTGCTATGCTGTTTGATTGTAACTCTGATTATGGATTTTTTTTTCTATAAATTGCTGAGAATTGATGATCCAGCAGTCTATACATTTTTAAATAAACAAATCACATTTTTTCAAATTATACTTTTGTGTTAATAATAAGAATAATTATTTAGATTCCACTTTTATAATACTTCAAAGTGGATTATATTCAGGTACTGTAGGTATCTCCCTATCCCTAAGGTGCTCATAATCTAAGGGGACTATTTACTACATTTTCCTCCCCTTTTGTATGTATGGGAATAAAGCTTAGTAAATATGTCCCTAAGCTTGTACATCAGACAATACTGAAGAGTGACCTGCCCAAAATCACAGTTTGCTGCAGCATAACTTGAATCCTTGCTTCCCCGGCTCGCGGCGCATTGCTGCAACCAACAGTCTCGTCCTGCACTTTGTTGTTTCAGTGGAGGTCCCATTTCTGACATAAGATGTGCACTCTGCGCAATAACCTGAGTGTTTGTACATATAAACTCATCAGGGACGTCTCAGTACATAATGATCAGTTGTAAGCTGTTGCTACTAAATATTTATGATTACCAATGGAAACATTTCAAAGTAAATATCAGAGCTGTTTCAGGGAATGCTATGGAAAAAGATGTTTAGTTTTGTAGCTTAATGAAGTAAAATGCATTGTTATTCCTACAGGGGTATTGGTGGTTTTCTAGCCATAATTTTCATTTTCAGAAAACAATGAATAGGTTATACTGTAAATTTATCTGAATTTCAGCAAACATTGATAGGAGGCTCATGAACAAATATAAAGCTTAGCAGTAGGTCCCAAGGTGGTGGAAAATATTACAAATTGATTGACTGATAGACAACAGTGAGTAGTGGTAAATGGAATCTACTCTGTAGAGATGATTGATAAAAGGAGAGCCTCAAGGATCAGGCAGAGAGCTGGTTCTGTTCAATATCTTTGTTAGAGGTATTGCAGAATTGCTAGAAGGAAAGACAGAGAAGTAGAAAGAATAAGAAGTGATTTGAGAAAGCTTGAGGAGTACAGGTTTAGCAACCAGGGATATGCATTCATTTGAAATAATGCAGAGAACCAGACTATTTCATTTATTTATTTATTTATTTAACAGTTTTATATACCGACCTTCATAGTAAATAACCATATTGGATCGGTTTACAATTAACAAGAATAAAAACTGGGGTAACTATTCAGGTAAACGAAAGATAAACAGTAGGTAGGAATGAGTCAAAATTACAATCAACAGGGAAGAGAACTTGGAAGCTTGCAACAAGCTGGAAAGAAGATAAGGCAGGAAATAAATATGAAGTGATGCCATAGGGCGTACGGGTTAAAGCTTAATGGTGCTTTAACCTGGGAGAGTCAGAGTCCATTCGTGAGTATAATCACCATAACGTGTAAGCGTGAAGGACAACTAGTGATTGTCTGGTGGGTCGGCAAAGGCTTGGTGAAAGAGCCAGGTTTTAAGTCTTTTTCTAAAAGTTAACAGGCAAGGTTCCACTCTGAGACTTGAAGGGATGCTATTCCAGATAGATGGGCCAGCTATCGAAAAAGCTCTGTCTTTGGTCATCGAGAGGCGTGAAGCTTTAGTAGGGGGAAATTTCAGGGTGCCTTTGAGAATATCTCTAGTTGGTCTGTTAGAGGAGTGGAGTTTGAATGGGATTTCCAGGTCGAGTTGAAGATGATGATGGATAGTTTTATGAATTACGGTGATTTGATTTTGTATAGAATTCTGAAATTAACTGGTAACCAGTGTAGGTTCCTGAGAATGGGAGAGATGTGTTCGCTGCGGCTGGTACTGGTCAGCAATCTCGCAGCCGCATTTTGTAACATCTGCAGTGGTTTGGTAGTGGATTTGGGAAGGCCTAGGAAAAGGGCACTGCAGTAGTCTATTTTGGCGAACAGTAGCGCTTGGAGGATTGTCCTGAAGTCGTGGAAGAATAGAGTGGTTTAAGTCGTTTAGAATCTGTAATCTGAAGAAACAGTCTTGGAGGTTGTGTTTGACCATTTTCTTAAGGTTTAGACGATTGTCTAGTATTACCCCAAGGTCTCTAACCTGCTTGCAAGTAATGTGAGAGATGTGTGGAGATGGTGGGGTGATATTGATTTCGTTTGAGGATATGTGGGAGCA
Organism: Rhinatrema bivittatum; assembly: GCF_901001135.1. Taxonomy (NCBI): domain Eukaryota; kingdom Metazoa; phylum Chordata; class Amphibia; order Gymnophiona; family Rhinatrematidae; genus Rhinatrema; species Rhinatrema bivittatum. The sequence continues at coordinate 1,846,231 of NC_042624.1, read as the reverse complement.
GCTCTGTCTTGGAGGCATTAAGAACCAGGTTTTAAACTGTTTGAGTAGATTAGTGATGGATAGAAGGCAGTTGTTCCAATGGGTGAGCGCTTTGAGATTGATTCTGTTATCGTATTAGAATCTGGTGGACTCCCAAATGAATGGAGTGTTCCAAAGAATTAAAAAAAAAATTATTGCTTCATTTGTTTATCTTTTCCATTCAAGATTATGACACATTGAAAAATATTTCAGTGAGATATTTGCAGAAAGAATGGTAACTAACAATTAACCATTGCCTGTGTGAAGAGCAGATAGGCTGAGATGGGAGAAGTAGGCAGGAAGACTTGATAGAGGAGCAATCAATGTTAAATATTTTTTTAACTAGTCTATAGCTGCCATCTGGATCAAGCAGCATGGATGTCCTCTCACTGAAATGTCTGAGCATGTGAAAAGAAATCCCATTTCTTTTCTACAACACTCACCCTCCTGACCCCCCCCCCCCCCCCCCAAGACTTGCCAAGTCCCTGGTGGTCCAGCGGGGGGTCCTGGAGCGATCTCCTGAACTCGGGTCGTCAGCTGCCGGTATTCAAATGGTGCCGATAACTTTGCCCTTACTATGTCACAGGGGCTACCGGTGCCATTGGTTGGCCCCTGTCACATGGTAGGAGCACAAGATGGTGCCAGCCATCCATTGCTCCTACCATGTAACAAGGGCCGACCATGGCACCGGTAGCCCCTGTGACATAGTAAGGGCAAAGGCTATTGGAGCCATTTTGAATACCGGCAGCTGACGACCCGAGTGCAGGAGATCGCTCCAGGACCCCTGCTGGACCACCAGGGACTTTTGGCAAGTCTTGGGGAGGTCAGGAGGGTGGGGGTTTTATTTATTAGTGATACGTTGCATTCGTGGGGTTTGCCATGTTTCGGAACCCCACGAATACAACGAATAGAGACCTATACATTGTGGATTGCGCATTCGTTCAAAACGAATGCACATTCCTAGTGTTCTCACTAACTATGACAAGGAGATAGAGGCACTGCTTCCTGTCTATTCACAGGGCAGGATAGTGGACTGGAGATATAGAAGCAGTGCCAGTGATCACTGATTTTTTTTATCTGTCTGTTTATCTGTCTGACTATGCATAGTGAACCACACTGTTTATATGTAGATAGAACGATGAGAAAAGTATCACCGCTTTGCCAATCTTCTTGGTGTTTTGATTTGTGCAAAAGAAGCCAGTCAGCAGTCCATGCACATATCTTTATGTGTTTGTGTATACGGCAGAGAGTTTTTTGCACACTGTGAGACATAACGCAAGAAAGATAGAGATTTAGTTTGTGCCAACAGCACGCTGCTAACTCTGCTTGGCAAATTGGCACTGTGCTTGCTATGCCCTGAAATGAACTCAGTTTGTGAATTTGATTGAGTATGTGACAGACATTCATTCAATATTAACATAGTAAATGACAGCAGAAAAAGACCAAAGTGTTCCAGCCAGTCTGCCTAGCAAGCTTTTTAAAAAAATATTCTTATTCTTAGGGTAATTGCTGCTTTGTGCAGGTTACTACAGCAAACATGGGTTAATAATACTATTGATGCACTGTCCATCAAACTGAATAACAGGTGAGGTAAGGATGACTTCAGCCAATAAGATTGGAAGTGAGGTAAACCTCAATTGATTTTCAGATTAGCTAACTAAAAAAATAGATAAGGCAAAGGAGCCAGATGGGATACATCTGAGGGTATTGTTAACTTAGAGATGTCCTGTCGGCTCTGCTGGTTGACCATTCAATGATTCTTTAGAGTCTGCAGTAGATTCAGAGGCCTAGAAAAAGGGTGGAGGTTATTCCTGTTCATAAAAGTGGAAGTAAAGAGGAGGGTAAAAACTACAATCCAGTTAGTCTGAACTGTGTGGTGAGCAAACTAATGGAATCTCTGCTGAAACAGAGAGATGTGCAATGTTTTGTAATGCAATGGGTTGCAAGATCCAAGGCAGCATGGTTTTATCAGAAGTAAATCTTTTTCAGACAAATCTGATCAATTCCTTTGGGTGACCAGAGAATTGAATCAAGGAAGAACAATATACATAGTTTACTTGGATTTCACCAAGGCCTTTGATATAGTTCTGCATAGAAGAGATAAATTGTGCACCCTTGCTAAGGATCCTAGAGAGACTCACTGAGTTAGAAACTGGCTGAGTGGGAGATGACAAAGGGTAGTGGTAAACGGAGGAGGGAGTTGTTACTAGTGATGTGTTTCAAGGATTGGTCCTTGGACTGGTTCTTCTCGACATTTTTGTGAGCGATGTAATGGAAGAGTTCTTGGGACAGGTTTGTCTTTTGGCCAATGATATCAAAATCTGTAACAGGGTGGACAGCCAAGAAGGAGTGCAAGAACATGAGGAAAGATCCAGTGAAGCTTGAGGAATGGTCTAAGGTCTGGCAGCTAAGGTTTAGTGCTAAAAAATGAAGAGAAATACATTTAGGGGTAGATTTTATAAATCTACGCCCGCGCGTACTTTTGTTCGCGCACCAGGTGCAAACAAAAGTACATGGGATTTTATAAGATACGTGCGTATCTTATAAAATCCGGGGTCGGCGCGCACAAGGGGGTGCATATTTGTGCACCTTGCATGCACTAAGCACTGTGCGCGCTGCCTGTTCCCTCCGAGGCCGCTCTGAAATCGGAGCGGCCTCGGAGGGAACTTTCCTTCCACCCCCCCCGCAACTTCCCCTCCCTTCCCCTATCTAACCCACCCCCCAGCCCTATCTAAACTCCCCCACCTGTGTTTAAAAGTTACGCCTGCTGGCGCGCGATTCCCCGGCCCGGGAGCCATTTTGGAGGCCTCGGCCACGCCCCCGAAATGCCCCTGGGCCGGCACCATGCCCCCGACATACCTCCCAGAACACCCCGAATGTTGCGTCGGCCCTGACATGCCCCTGACATGCCCCTGACATGCCCCCCGACACGCCCCCAGAACGCCCCGGGACTTATGCGCATCCCGGGGCTTGCGCGCGCCGCCGAGCCTATGCAAAATAGGCTCAGCGCACGCAGGGGGTACTTCGGCCAGGTTTTCGGGGGGTACGCGCATATCTTACGTGCGTACCCTTTTGAAAATCTGGCCCTTAGGGTACAAAACCCCAAGGGAAAGGTACAGTATTGCAAGTTCAATTCTTCTCAGCACAAAGGAAGTGTGGTATCTGGGGGTAATTTCACCTGATGATCTTAAGATTGCCAAACAGATAGATAAAGGAACAGTAAAAGCCAGAAAGATGCTTGGCTGCATAGGGAGAGGAATGGCCAGCAGAAAAAGTGAAGTGATATTTAGAGATGTGAATCGTTTTTCGTCAGAATTCGGAGGGCCCCCAAACCCGATAGGAAAACCCCCAGACCTCCCATTTTGGAAAGCCCCGGGACATACACTCGTCCCGGTGCTTGCTCATGCCGCTGAGCCTATGCAAAATAGGGGTAGGTTTTCGGGGTTACGTGCGTATCTTACACCCTTTGAAAATCTACTCCAGTATTCAAGGTGCAATCTCACCATGGAGCGATAAAGAGGCATTATGACAGCCACCGTTTTATTAACCATCCCCTTCCTAATAATTCCTAACATTCTGTTTGCTTTTTTGACTGCTGCAGCACACTGAGCCGATGATTTCAATGTATTATCCACTATGATACCTAGATCTCTTCCCTGGGTGGTATCTTCTAATATGGATCTAACATAGGGTTATTTTTCCTTATATATGCATTACTTTGCAATTTTCCACATTAAATTTCATCCACCATTTGAATGCCAAATCTTCCAGTCTCACAACGTTCTCCTACAATTTATTCCAATCTGCTTATGATTTAACTACAGTGAATAATTTGTATCATCTGCAAATTTGATCACCTCACTCATTGCACCCCTTTCCAGATCATTTATAAATATATTAAAAAAGCACTGGTCCAAATACAGATCCATGAGGCACTCTACTGTTTACCTTTGTCCACTATGAAAACAGACCATTTAATCCTATTCTCTGTTTCCTGTCTTTTAACCAGTTTGTAATCCAGAAAAACTGTCATTTATTCCATCCAGGGACTTTATTCTCTCTAGCATATTATGATGCTACATTTACCAAGTCAATATTGGGGCAATTGAAATCTCACGCTATTACTGCACTACCAATTCCAGTTTGTATTCCATGACTTTTTAGTTTTCTAAGAAGCCTCTCCTGAAGTACTTTGTCAAACACCTTCTGAAAATCGAAATACACTACATCCACTGGTTTATTTTTATCCACATGTGTATTCACTCATTGAAAAAAAAATAGAGCAGATTTGTGAGGCAAGACTTCCCTTGGGTAAATCCATGCTGGCTGTGTCTCTGTTACAAGCGCGCGCGGGCGCGGTCGTCTCGAGCTGGTGGTGAGCCCTTGGGCCACGGCGAAAGCTAGGGAGGAGCCCCAGCCACACCGTGGGAGGTGAGCTGGGCAGGCACGGTGAGCCAGGCGGGTACAGAAGCAGGCACAGAGTCTGACCCTCAGCCAGACCTGCACGCCCATGGTAGCCAACACTGGGAAGTTGACTGATGAACGGTCCTCCGACTGTTCCCGGCCCTTTCGGACCTGCCGCTGGGAACGGCAATGGGCAGCAGGCCGGACAGAGGCGAGGGCAGACAGAGTCCTTTACACTGAAGACGTCAGACGGGGGCTGAAGCAGACATCCAAGACAGGCTGAAGCAAGACTTTGGAGACATCAGGGCAAAGGCTGAAGCAGACATCGTAGACAAGGCAGGTGCAGACATCGTAGACAAGGCTGGAAGGAAACATGGCACTGTCCATCAGGGCGCCCTACTCAGCCCACCCGTGGGACTGAGTTGCGGACCACCCCGTCCCAGACGCGCCCTACACAGGCCAGGAAGGCTGGTCGCGGACCACGCTGAGGAAAGGAGGGTGCAGGGAAGCTCCAGTCGAGAAGGAACTCCGATGCCGGGACCAATGACATCCAAAGCCCGTCGGCTGGCAGGAACAGAAGCTCAAGAGCCCGGGGGACAAATCCCTCCTGTTGGCCACTCCAGGGCCCAACAGGACAGAAGGCTCAGGAACCAGACGAGGACATAGGGCAGAACAACCGGAACTGGAACAGGAACGGAATCAGGCAGCTTCAGGAACAGACATCAAAGCAAGGTCAGGAACAGACATCAAGGCAGAGACACTGGACAGGGACCCATCAAGGCATAGGCGATCACGGAAGACCTGGATCGGCAAGGTTACAGACGACTGTAGAGCCCGATCCGGATGCCAGTTGCAAATGACAAGGAAGTCCTTATATACTGGAGGTAGAAGGCAACTCCCTGGGAGGAGCTTGCCAGGACCGCCCACCGCTGGCCCTATAAATAAGGAGGAGAGCTGCGGGCCGGCCCCTAGGGAAGGGCGTCGCCAAACAGGAAGTCCAAACGCTGGCATGCAAGCCACAGGCACAGCTAGGCCTCTCAGGCCCTGGAGCAAGTCCCGGTGGAACACAGGCGAGGCCCTGGCTTCGGAGCGGCCTCCGGAGGAAGGTGAGAGACCACCTGTAGCGCAGCAACAGGGGGGATCGTAACAGTCTCATTAAATCTTGGCTGTCTAAGTGTTGTGTTATTTAATACTTTATAATAGTTTCCATAATTTTTCTGGCACTGAAGTCAAGCTCACCTGTCTGTAATTTCCGGATCACCTCAGGAGCCTTTTTTATATATCAGTGTTACATTGGCCACATCCTAGTCTTCAGGTAAAATGGACAATTTTAATAATAGGTTACTAATTACTTGTAATAGTTCTGTAATTTCCTTTTTGAGTTCTTTCACAACCCTGGGGTATATACTATTTACTACAGTTGATTTACTACTCTTCAGTTTGTCAGCCTGGCCTACTACATCTTCCAGGTTTACCGTGATTTGGTTCAGTTCATCAGAATCATCACTCTCGGAAATTGTCTCCAGAATGGATATCTCCCCAACATCCTCATCCATAAACACTGAAGCAAAGAATTCATTTAGTCTTTCTGTAATGTCTTTTTTTTCTAATTGCCCCTTTAAGTCCTTGATCATTTAATGGTTCAACCGACTCCCTCACAGGCTTATGCTTTGGATATATTTTTAAAAGTTTTGATTATCTTTATTTTTATTTTCCCACAATACATCGTCCACTGAACTGTTGATAGCAGAGGTTTTGGTCAGCCCCCAGGACCTATCTAGGCCCCTGGTATCGCTGCTTAAGTGGGGGCTGAGTCACTAGCATAAGACTGAAGTTTTGGTTCTGTTGCTGTATCATCAACTGGCATCCAAATGATCCCTGCTGGATGTGGAGTACAGCGGGAAAGCTATGGAGTAGTTTCAGTGTTTCTTGGAGTCAGAGACTAGCAGTGGAATAGTGCTGGATGCCTTGGCTTTGGACGCGCATGTTACAAAATTGGGCGTACAAGTGTGCACTCCAGGTAGCATGCACACATGTATGCCCGCACGCAGGTCTTAAAATCTACCCCTTTATTTGCCATCTAATATGAAGAACACAGACAGAGAACAGCAGAATGCTCTTGTGGACGTGTCTCAATTTCTGTAAAACTCTTTTACAAACGTTTTCCAGTGCTATCTTGTTGATTTTGGGTTTGTTCTTACAAGATAGGAATCATATTCTCCGTCTGTTTTTTTCACTTCATGAGGCTATATTCAGGGGTGAAAAAATGTGGATATTTCCCGATTTATCTAGAGCAATGCAATAGTATAGGAGGAAATGTATTGCTATGACATTTGAGGTTATTTCCTTGGGGGCTTCTTGTAATTATCTTGTTGTACTAAATTCTGTAACATATGTTTTCTTTGACCCCTCTGGTGCAGATCTCCCTCCCTCGTAGTGCATATTTCCTTAATTGAAGAAGGCAGTTTTGTTTAGGGCATGATTACACTTGCTTTTCTTTTGTATCTGGTCCTTGCCCTAAGACAAATTTCCCCCCCAGTATTGTGGTCTTTAGAGGGGGTATGGCGATTTATTCTTGCCTGTTTTTATATTCTCATGTAGTATTATTTGCACTACTTCTTTTACCTCTTTCTCCTGTTTTCAAAACTGAATTTGAAATATTGTCAAACTCAAAGAAAAAGAAAGATAACAAAATTGGAAAGTTTTTCCAGTCTATAAATCTAAGAAGGAGCTAGGGGTGTGTGGGAGAGGGGTGGAAGGGAGGGGAAAGACAAACACACACAAAGCTTTTTTCGGCCTTTTGGCTTTATTAGTATAAGAAACACACAAACTGTAAGTTTTTTTCAATCTTTTATTTGTTTTCTTTTAATAAGACACACACACACACACACACACACACACTAAATAATATACCCTGATAGTTTACCTCTCCCCAAAACTTTTTAAGTTCTAAAATTTCCCAAAGCAAAACTTACCGGTTCTCTTCAGCCACAAGCAAGATGATCCTCTGCTATGAAGGAGCCTGGGATTGATCTGGCTGCGGCGACGTGGCTTTGGGTGAGTGAATCTGGCCACGGGGCTCCGCGGCTGGCAAGTGTAACACAAACTCTAAGGGGTAGATTTTAAAAGAAGCGCGCGCAGCCTACATGTGCACGCGCTATCCGGCACAATTATGCACCTCGCGCGCGCTGAGCCACGCTGCCTTCCCCCGTTCCCTCCCAGGCCTGCTCCGAAATGGAGTGGCCTGGAAGGGAAATACCCTTCCCTCTAACCTGACCTTCCCACCCCTTCCCCTAACCTTTCCTCCCTCTAGCCCTACTGTACCCCCCAAAAATCTTTTTAATTTACCTTTTGTGCCTGCCTGGGCAGGCGCAAGTTGCGTGTACCGCCAACTGCTGGCACGTGATCCCAAGCACAGCAGCAAATGGCTGCTCTGCCTTGACCTCTGACCCTTTTGGTGCAAACCTTGACACAGTTTTGGTGTCCTGGAGTGCTCTTCCCTTTTCAAATGATGTCTACCCACAAGTTTCATTAGAATTCATTAGAAAGCCCCAGTTTTTGAGCCAAAAATAGGCTGCATTGCTCACCCCCTTGATTTAAGGGAAAATGAATGAACAAATGGAATAAATATATATTTTTTTCATTTGAAACAAACAAAAGTAATATTCAACATTAATAAATAGGAGTCAAAATTGCCCCATCCCAGTTAAGATACACAAAAGGAAGAATTATATGTTGCCATATCTTAATGTAAAACAAGTGTATAGTTTCAGTTTGTACATTTTCAAATAATATTTCAAATGATGAAATTCTAGTAGAGATTACTCCAACATATTCAGAACTGGTGTTCTTCCTAGAAAAAAATATTAAATTTTATATGGGTCATATAATCTGTATTCTGAAACCTTTTCTACCCTGGTATCTAGGTTATGAGTGAATTGTATTCAATTTAGGAAGTTTAACTTCACCTTACAGATTAGTAACAATTTTTTGTGATGAAATTATTTTGTAATTAATAAAAAGGTAGTGTCATGCAGAAATTCTAAAAGCCTGTGAACTTTAATTATAAAGTTTCTGAATTTATATTTCAACATGCAGTATATAGTACAGTGTGGGTTAACATCAATATTTGAATACACAGTAATTTTGCATTTTAATTATGCTATCCAATGATTTATTGCTTGAAATAAAGGGATTGTGCTTAGGTTGCCTGAGCAAGTTTGTGATCAACATTTTTAATATATTTATTGGATTTCAGGCTACAAACATTGGTTCATTCCCACTTCCAGTTATGCCCAAAGCACATTAATCATAATACAAAAGACCAGTGTAATATGCAAAAGGGTGCTGAGACATTAATACTTCCAAAATTAACGGAGAAAATAACACAAAAACACAGTTCAAATAAGGACACATTAGAAACAGATAATACATGTTAATACAGACACAGTAATAAGTAAAGAAATTAGATATTGTCACAGACTTTCTGATATTATTGAGCTTTCAGTATCATTTTTTGTTTTGATTGTATGAGTTGTGTTACGATCCCCCCTGTTGCTGTGCTACAGGAGGTATCTCACCTTTCCACTGGAGGCCGCTTCAAAGCCAGGGCCTCTCCTGTGTACCATCAAGGATTTGCTCCAGGGCCTGGAGGCCTTGCTGTTCCTGAGGCCTGCCTGTGGCTTGCTTGGCTGTGTTTGGACTTCCTGGTTCAGCCATGCCCTTCTCTCTAGGGGCCGGCCCGCAGCTCTCCACCTCAGTTATAGGGCCAGCCAGGGGCAGTCCAGGTGAACTCCTCCCAGGGAGTTGCCCGCATACAGCTGTATAAAAGGACTTTCACTTCAGTTCCTGCTTGCCTTCGGATTGGGGTTCACATTTGTCTGTGTCTTCAAACCAGTCCAGGTCCTCCGTGGTCTCGCTTGTCTTGACGGCTCCCTGTCCTGTCTATGCCTGTTGCCTCGATGTCTGTTCCGGATGTTCCTGATGTTTGTTCCTGTTCCAGTTCCTGATCCAGTTCCTGATGTTCCTACCTGCTTTAGGCTGCCAGGAGTGCAGCAACCCACTGCTTCCTCTTCCCTGTGCTCGTCCCGCTCCTGCGCTTGTAGGACAGGGTGGCCCATGACCAGTCAAGCCATGCTGGCTGTGTAGGGTGCCCTGAGAGACAGTGACAATGTCCTTTTGCCCAAGTTCCTGTCTCGTCCATGGTGTCTCGCTTCAGTCCTCGTCTCTGATGTCCTGCTTCAGCCCTCGTCTCTGATGTCTTCTGTGTACTAAGGACTCTGTCTGCCCTTGTCCTCTGTCCGGCCTGTTGCCCTATGCTGTTACCCAGCGGCAGGTCCGAAAGGGCTTGGAACAGTCGGAGGACCGTTCATCAATCAACATTGCGTTGTTGGTTGCTATGGGCGTGCAGGTCCGGCTGAGGGTCAGACTCTGTTCCTTATTCCTGCTTCAGTACCTGCCCGGCTCTCCATGCCTGCATTGGCTCACCTCCCACGGTGTGGCTTGGGGCTCCTCCCTAAGTCTTGCCGTGGCCCAAGGGCTCACCACCTGCTTTAGAAGTGACCACGCTCCTCGCACTCGTAACACAATCCGAAGGCCCTCAAGCCTTCGGATCGTAACAAGTTGTTTATCAGAGTGCTTTCTAGGTGGGCCTAAGGGTCCAGACCAGAGCTTTTTATTATAAATATGAATAATATCTCTATGATCAAAAAAAGTATACAGAACAAAACTGCATCTCAAAGAGTAAGCTTTAAATGTTTGACACCCCCCCTCAAATAATTTCAAATTTTCATCTAACAATTATTTGTGAGCACATTGTCAAATTATTTTTTGTGACCAGAAACATCCAGAACATGGGTTCAGATCTCCTACTAGCATTAGACTCCATCCAGCACATTTTGGTGTCACTGAATATTATCTGAAACAATTGTTCTGGCAAGGTGGAGTAATATTTGCACAACATGGTATGACATGTTCCCCAAATAAGCACAATACTAGAGTAAGAGATGGGAATATTTCTAAACATTTCATGATCAAAATTTATATACCAAAAAAGATGTTAAAGCAAAAGGTGTTTCCACTTAAACAAACATGATCACAATAATCAGAGTGATGTTGTCTTTTAAGACCTGAGCTGCAGTATATTGTAAATAATTATACCTCTGTCTGTTAAGTTACTATAGCATTTTTTCTTCTTCACCAGTTGAACAGCCTTGTTTTTATTGTAACTGCATTGTCTCTCTTCACTTGTTCAAGGTTCAAAGTTATCACTCCCCCTGTTATTTTGTAAACCAGCATGATGTGATTGTATCATGAATGCCGGTATAGAAAAACTCTAAATAAATAAATAAATAAATAAATAAATAAATATGTATTCAGTCTAGAACAGTTCAGCATCACACCTGAAAATCCATTCTCTTCAGTTCAACACAAGTTGGAAAAACATACAGACCTTCCAATAGGTATCCTCATCCGAGGGTATTTTCCCTCCTCACTTTCATTACTGGTCTTCATGAACTGGGTTATTAATCTCATAGTTATTATAGTTAAAGTATTGCATTGTCTAAATATATATCGCTACGTCATTGGAAATCCCCATGTGCACTTTACTGGGGCATATTTGTTTCACCCCCAGATATATCTCTTTTCCCCTATGGGAATATTCCTTGCATTTGGACAGCACAGCAATCTTTCCATCCATTTACCTGCATAGGTCTCTTTGATAATTGCCCTCATTCATTTTCAAGTTGGAAGCTCAATAATGCTTCAGGATTTTTTCATATTGCTCTCAGATATATGTATTAACCTTTTGCAAGTAGGACTGATAGATTTACCAAGGGAGGAATACAAAGGGGCAAATATAGATCCATTTTCAAAACACACAACTTCTATTATAGTAAAAGTTCCATTAAACTACCACCACTACTGCTATAGCTTATCAGTTCCTAATCCCCATCTTCAGGGGGAGAGAACAGAAAACTTTGGCAATGGAACAAACCCTACTTACAAGTATCAGGACTAAGAGATATGGAATCTCCCAAAGTAGCAGCATGGTAATCCATGTCAAGCTTGCAAAATGCTGATAGTGAAACTGCAAATAAGTAGTATATAATTTTCTATAGATGACGAGGTCAGAAGAGAAATATTCATGGGTTTAGATGGGAAAGGATGCACAGTCACATTCCTCTTCTTCCCCATGCAGCCAAAAAGGAAGTAAGCCAAAGAAAAAATACAGATAGTGCTTACATACCAGCAATTCTTCATACAAGCAATTTTTTGCAAAGAAACACTGCTGGGTCCAATTTATAGCCACCTCCTGCTATCCCAGGTTGATGCCATCAGATGCCCTTTCCTTGGGTAAACCCCCAGAAACACCACAATAAAAAGAATAATGACCATGGCAAATCAGGAGGAATTCCATGCAACAGACCAGGCTTGATGTCATTTTCTCTGCAGTCCCCCACTTGCACATGAATGAGGTTTATAAAATAGCCTTTATGTAAACATTTGCTATTTGCACACACATCTGCAATTTGTAAACACTCAACTCTTTGAAAATTCATTTTTAAGCCTTGAGGGTTTTGAAGCCTTTATATTAGTTTTTATTCCCTTTCCAGTACACCTTAGGGGTTTTGATGCCTTTATGCTTTTTGCAATTCCACAGACTCTAAGCCATGGATTTTGATGTCTTTGTACTGTTGGTGATTTCCCACACATTGTGGGTCTTGATTCATCTATGCCTTACTGACATGCCCCTGCTGCCAATCTGCCTAGCTGTATTGCCCTTGATGTACCATCTTAGGACTCTTGCTGCTACTCTACCTTGATGCTATACCATAATGGTACTCCTTGGATATCTTTTTGCCATTTAGCCTTGTACTATATCCAGAGTGTACACGTTGTGGGTCTTTCTGCCTCTGCTTCCTGCCATACCCTAGACTCTGCACCTTGAAATGTTATCATCACTGTGGTTGACTGTTTTGCAAATATTATGGTGAATTGGATTATTCATGCTACTCTTAATGTTGCTTAGTCCCTCTATCAATGCCTTGGTTTTATTTCTGTCACCTTTGCTGCTTTGTTCCCCTTCATTGTATATTAGGAAGTTCATGGCACTCTTGATAACACTTTTCCCCTTTTGTGCTGCCTTTAACAGTGCACTGTTAGTGATGCCCCTTTAAGAAGCCTTGGGTGTACTTGACACCCTTGATTCTGATGTGCTCTTCCGATGGTGCCTTTGAAAAAATGTGCTAGTACTGGTACTCTTTTGCCTCTTTACAGTGTCTTAAACTATTCATTCCATTATTGTGCCACTTTGCTCCAATGTCAGTCTTGGAGTTCTCTTCTTCATTCTGAGGTTTTTCTACCCTAAATTTAATTAGAATTGATTAGAAAAAAAACAATTTTGATGCTCAAACTAGGGTATGTGACAGGGTATCCGAGCCATTGGCCAGCCCCTGTCACATGGTAGGAGCACTGGATGGCCAGCACCATCTTTAAAAATGGCGCCTGCCATCCAGTGCTCCTGCCATGTGACAGGGGCCGGCCAATGGCATGGATACCCTGTCACATGGTAAGGGCAAAGGGCCATCGGCGCCATTTTTATTAGTGCAGCCGATGGCCTGAAACTGGGAGATCGCTCCCGGGACTTCCGCTAGATCACCAAGTATTTGTAAAAAGTTTTGGGCAGGTTCGGGAGGGTGGGGGAAGCTAAGGGGTCAGTTTTAAAGAGTCGGGGTGGGTTTTTTGTTTATCGGCTCGGGCGCAGCCGATAAACAAAAACGCAATCGGGCCTCACTAAAAAAAATTAATGATGTGAATCAGAATCGGAATCGGAACCGATTCCAGTTCCGATTCACATCTATATTGCATAATACCCATGTCGCTGCTGCCACCAATGTATCTCCGTTCTCTGTGGTATTATTGCGACAACCTCGGTTCCACTTCCAGTTCCTCTGACTGTTCCGTCTCCAGCTGCGCAATTCATGGCCCACACCATCTGCCAGGGGTTGAATCAAGTCAAAGAATGCCTTACCCAGGCCGCTGAGCGCTCCAAGTGCAATTCAGATGCTCACAGACATCCTGCTCCACTCTTCCGTCCTGGTCAGAAGGTGTGGTTAAGCACTCGACACATAAGGTTGAGACTCCCTTTCATCGCCTGGCTCCCAAGTTCATTGGCCCATTTCCAGTTCTTTGAAGAGTGGGAGCAGTGTCTTATCAACTTCAACTACCTCGTGCCATGGGCATTCACAATACATTCCAT